>NW_026595981.1:10128054-10140848 GCF_907164565.1 Psammomys obesus | reverse complement strand
AAAAAAAAAAAAAAAAAAAAAAAAAAAAAAAAAAAAAAAAAAAAAAGAAATCTGGATTCATATTTGAAGGTATTCATTATGATTAAGAGTGTATAATTAGGAGTTTAAAATGAGAGATAATGTTTTCTCTATTTAATTTTTTATTGAAAATAGATTTAGTTTTGTACTGTATATTCTGATCATAGTTTCCTCTCCAAGCCTCCGTCCAGAGCCTCCTTACCTTCCCACCTTTTAATCTCTCTTAAGAAAATAAATGGGGGTTGGGGGGGGCTGGAGAGATGGCTTAGTGGTTAAGAGCACTGACTGCTCTTAACTCCAAAAGTCCTGAGTTCAGTTCCCAGCAACCAAATGATGGCTCACAACCATCTATAGTATGATCTGATTCCTTCATCTGGCATACAGGAGTACATGCAGATAGAGCCCTCACACATATACTAAATGAATGAATGAATGAATGAATGAATGAATGAATGAATGAATGAATGAATGAATGAATATTAAGGGGGCTGGAGAGATGGCTCAGTGGTTAAGAGCACTGTCTGCTCTTCCAGAGCCCTCACACATATAATAGATAGATAGATAGATAGATAGATAGATAGATAGATAGATAGATAGATGAATGAATAAAAAAATAAATAAATATTAAAGGGGCTGGAGAGATGGCTCAGTGGTTAAGAGCACTGTCTGCTCTTCCAGAGGTCCTGAGTTCAATTCCCAGCAACCACATGGTGGCTTACAACCATCTATACCCTCAACTGTTCTCTTCTAGCATGCAGGTGCACATGCAGATAGAGCAGTAATATAAATGCATAAAATAAATAAATAAATAAAATCTAAAAAAAGAAAACAAACAGGCAAATAAGAATAAAACAAAACAAACATACTAACAAACAAAAAAGGAAAAACAAACAAATGCATATGACACAAACACACAAAACCCACAAAAATACAAAATCTGAAACCATAATATATAAGCAAAGGATTGAAGAGAGAAAAAAAGAGAGAGCCCAAACAATATGAGACAAAAACAAACAAACAAATCTTCAAAAATACCTTTTAATTCATGTTGTGTTAGCCGTCTGCTGCTGGGCGTGGGACCTTCCCTTAAGTATGGTTTGTAACCCTGTGAGGCTTCCTTGGAGAAACTTGATTTTTCCTTTGCAAGCAGTTGTTAACTAGTGGTAGCTTCTTAATTGTTGATGGACACATCTGTCTGCTTCCCCATCTCAGCGCTGGGACTCCCATCTGGTTTTACATCTGTGCAAGCCATATTTGCATGCTGCCATGGTCTCTTGAGTTCTTATGTGCATCAGTCTTGTTTTGTCTGGAAGATAATTTTTTTTTTCATATCTTCCATTGCCTCTGGCTATTACAGTCTTTCCAGCTTCCTCTTTTGCAGAATTCTATGAGCCCTGAGGAAAGATTCGATGAAGACATCCCATTTATGACTGAATGTTACAAATATCTCAATCTCTACACATTGTCCAGTTGTGGGTCTCTGTATTAGTTCCCATCTACTAAGGCAGGAAGCTTCTCTGATGATGGCTGAATAAGACACTCTTCCAATGGGTATAGCAGAATGTTAAGTGTCATTTTATTACTATGTCCCTTCAGCACAACAATAGTATTTGGCTTTTCTCCAGATCCATGGCCTATCTGGTTTAAGATTCTTGGCCAGATGAGTAGTGTCAGGCATTATTGGTTCCGTCTTATATAGTGGACCTTAAATCCCATCAGTTAGTGGTTGTTTATTCCCACGATGTTTGGGCTGCTGTTGCACAAATGGTCACCTGTGTACATGGAAGGGTTTGTAGCAGAGTTGGTATTTACCTTTCTCCCCTGGTAGTGTTCAGAGTCCCTTCAGTACTATGAACTCTTTGTCAGTAGGGCTAAAGGCTCTAGTTAGGCACCATCTCAACTTTTTCATGTTCAATGAAACATGTAAGTGTTGTCTTCAGCAGTAGAGCCTTACATTACATCAGCTTGTGGAGAACAGCCAATAGCCTGAGTTGCTTAGGGGTTTCTGCAGGTCCCCTTTGGCCAACAACTCAATTAGATGTAACCCATTTGGGGCACTGGTGGTTTCTCTTGGTGGTGAGACGTCTAGTTGGAGCTTTGTCTCCCGTTATTTGGTGGCTGCATTTAGATTTTTTAATAAATGTTTTCTCTTAATTCATTTTGTACCTTTTATGATTCTTAGAACATACGCAAGTTATTTCTTTGTGAAATGCTAATCTTTCAGGCCACAACAAAAACAACACCCCCCAAAAGAGAGTAGCCTCTTTGTATTGCTGTTTTTGTCAATGAAACTATTACTTTACCTCAAGAACAAAACTCTAACCAAACTGGTCAAGACTGATTTTATGTTAAATTGCAGTATTTTAATTCTGCTTATATGAGTTGTCAGAAATATTCTTCTTGATTTGAAGGTAATGTTATAAAATTCTTTGGAATTTGAAGGTAATATCCCAAGAGCCTATTATTTTCTCTTCCAATGTAGACGTTGATGTTTTTATATGCCTTTATATCTATTCATATTTAACCGCTGAGCTATCTCTCCAATATTTTATTCATCTTTATTTTTTTGTACATCAGTGTTTTGTATGCATGTATGTCTGTGTGAGGGTGTCAGATATCAGATATTGGAGTTACAGGCAGCTATGAGCTGACATGTGGGTGCTGAGAATTGAACCCAGGTCCTCTGGAAGAGCAGTCAGTGCTCTTAACTCATTTAAGACACATACTTTTTCTTTGGTTTTTTGTTTGTTTGTTTTTCCAGACAGGGTTTCTCTATGTATCCCTGGCTGTTTTGGAACTCCCTCTGTAGACCAGGCTGGCCTTGAACTCACAGAGATTCTCCTGCCTCTGCCCCCAGAGTGCTGGGATTAAAGGCCAGCTCCCATGAATTTTTGGTAAAGCATTCCTTCTTAAAAATGTGTAAGGACTAGAGAGATGAAAAGAAAGCTTGATGTTCAAGCACAAGGACCTGAGTTCCAAGCTCAGTGCCTATGAGTGTTTTTTGTTTTCTTTTCTTAAAAGCCAGACATGCCAGCATGTGAGCCTGAAACCCACCCTGGTGGGGAAGGAAAGAAGATGATCATTGGGGCTTTCTGACCACTATTCTAGCTTCAGGTTTAGTGAGGGACCTGTCTCAAGGAAAAAGAACAATAGAACGTGACACCTGCTGTTTCCGTCTAGTCGTTATGTACATTTACATATACTTACATCAAGCACAAAAAAATGGAATTTATAAAAGTTTTAAAATCTTGTCTTAATTTTTAAACTCCCCTCCCCTCAAGATGGGCTTTCCCTGTGCATTCCTGGCTGTCCTGGAACACAGTCTGTAGCCTTGAACTCAGAGGTCTACCTGCCTCTGCCTCCTGAGTGCTGAGTTTAAACGTATGTGCCACCATGCCCTGCTAATTTTTTACTGTTCTTACTAGTACTCTAGTTTTTTTTTGTTGTTGTTTTTTTTTTTTTTTGCTTATTTGCTTGTTTCATTTTAGGGGGCTTGTTTTGTTTTGGCCAAGAACTCAGGTGATAACCAGATAGATCTTAAACTCATAGAGAACCCTCTTGCCTCTGCCTCCTGAATGCTAAGATTAAAGGCATTCACATCATGCCTGATTTGTGTTATATCACTTTTTTTTTAAAAGATAGATTTTATTATATATATATATAATATATGAGTGCTCTGTCTGCATGCACACCTGAATGCCAGAAGAGGGCACCGGATCCCAATGTAGATGATTGTGAGCCACCATGTGGTTGCTGGAAATTGAACTCAGGATCTCTGGAAGAGCAGGCAGTACTCTTAGCCACCGAGCCATCTCTCTAGCCCATGTTATATCACTTTTAAAAGAACATTTGTGTTTTAAAATATTTGTTATTTTGTGTGCATATGCTGGTATGTGCTTTGATGTACTTATGAAGGTCAGAAGGACAACTTGTCAGAGTCATTGTTCTCTTCTTTCAGTGAATCCTAGGATCAAACTCAGGTTATCAGGCTTGGGCACAAGTGCTTTTCCCACTGAGCTTTCTGGCCAGCCTCACTAAGCCTATTTTAAATAAATACTGTTTATTTGCTTGCTTCCTTTTTAATTCAAAACCCTTGTATTTGTTTCAGGGGGTGAGGGGAGAATATGTGTGTGTGCCACAGCATCTATAGAAGTCAGAGGACAACCTTGGGTGTTGGTACTCTCTTTGCATCTTGTGACAGAGTCTCTTTGCTGTTTGCCACTGCCTACTGCTCTTAATGTGCAGTTCCACTGTATTTCTATAATTTCTAAAAAGAAATCCTTAAGTTTTGATTGTCTATCTCATGAGGCAGGTTGCCAATGAATGCTATCTCACAATTCTTCAGGATCCAACATCACCTTGCTCATGATTGGTCTGGTTCCCATGGAGATTATTATTAGTTTATTGATCTTGTGATGTTTTGAGCTCTCTGAGGCCTCTGCAATGGAATCTGAGTTTCAGGCCTAGATTCTGTGTTGGTCTAAAAAGCATGAGGTGGGTCCTAGTAACCAGAACAGCTGTACTAGAAGGAAAGTTCTTACTGGTCATAGAGGATCAAACTGTCCTCAAGTCTTCATGTTCTGTCTGAGCTGTCTTTCTTTTTATCCTGGTGGCCATTATTTGTGTGTGTGTGTATGTGTGTGTGTGTGTGTGTGTGTCTGTGTCTGTGTCTGTGTGTGTGTGTATGTGTGAGTGAGTGAGTGAGTGTGTGGGGGTGTATGTGTTTTGTTTCTCAAGGAAGTGTTTCTCTGTGTAGCCCTGACTGTTCTGGAAAACTCTGGCTTAGAACTCAGAGATCCACCTGCCTCTGCCTCCTGAGTGCTGGGATTAAAGGCGTGTGCCACTATTCCCTGGTTGACCATTATATTTTTCTCTTATTATTTTTTTGAGATTATAATATAATTACATAATTTTTCGTTTTCCTTTTCTCCCTCCAAATCCTTTTTATGAACTTCTCTGTATCCATAGACTGCACCTGCTGACTTTCAGTTTTACTCTGGATACAAAGAGTTTTTTCATAAAATCTTAGCATCTTGTCACAAATTCCGACCCAGTCAGCAGAGGAATAGGCTTCTTCATGATCATTGCTCTGGTTAATTTAAACTGTAGGTGAGTGAAGGAGGAAATAAGCTTTGTGTTTCAGGATGAAGGATGGCAGGAACCCCTCACACATCTGTGTCTACCCAAAGCTTACTATTGATCAGGTATTTCCTGAAAAATCAAATTTAATGGAGTAATATTTATGCTGGGAGTGGTGGCACACACCTGTAATCCCAGCTTTTGGGGAGGCAGAGTCAGGTGGGATCTCTATGAGTTGAAGGCCAGCCTTGTTTACAAAAGCGAGGCCAGAACAGCTAAGGCTACACAAAAACAAAACAAAACAAAACAAAAACCCTGTCTCAAAAAGACAAAACAAACAAAAGCCAAACAAACAAATAAAAAATCCACTACTACCACCAGAATAATGTTTATAAAAGATTGTTTAGAAAAATGTTTTTGTAGATAACAATGAATTGATGGATCACATGTTCACTAAAAATTTAAATGGAAAAGTATTCCTTCTTATGAAAATTATATAAGGTTAAGTTTTTGAAACATTAAATTGATGCCATTGATTATTTACTTTTATTTTCTTTCAGCATTAGGGATTGATTGAGCCCAGAGTCTTTTACATGCCAGAACAGTGCTTTATCAGCCAGCTATATCCCTAGCCAAGTCTTGTTGACTTTTAGTCAGATGCTTTAAAAGGTATATTAAAGTTTACTCAGGAAAAATATTTTCTGAAGCAAGTCATGAGTTTATATGCTAAATTGCTGAGATTATAGGCCTGTACTACTAAGCCAAGTCTTGCTCCTTTGGTTTTATTTTGAGACAGTGTCTCACTGTATAGCTTTGGCTGGCCTGGAACTCACTATATAGACTAAGCTAGCCTTGAAATGCATAAAGATGTACCTGCCTCTGCCTACTGAGCATCTGGATTATAGACATGCAGTACTGTGTGTAATCCTGATTTATTTTTCGTGTATATCCATGCCATGGCACACATGTGAGCAAGAAAACTCATAGGAGTTGTTTCTTTCCCTTTACTTTGTGGGTTTCAGGGATTAAACTCTGGTTGTTAAGCTTGGTGATACACTCCCTTACCCACTGAGTCTCACTGGCCCATAAATAATTTTTGAGTATGTAAATTTTCATAATGAACGAGTAATTTGTAATAATTTTGAATAATTTGTAGTCATTGCTGATACTGTCCCTTTTGTGTGTAGTTTTTATTCTATTACAAATATTGTAATATATTTCTGTTAATAAATGTTTTTGTGGTTTCTTTATAATTCTTAACATTAGGGAATATTTTTCTAATCAAAAGAATATATGTGTAAGTATAGCCACAGTTAAAGGACACTCTGTAATAGCACAAAATCTTTATCAAATTATTGCAGCTATTGAAGAAAGTTTATTTTCCCCTCTTTTGGACCTTGATAAGGATCTAAAACAAAATAACTAGTCATTTGTGTCATCCTCTAATGTGTGTGTGTTTGTGTGTGTGTGTGTTTAGAGTAGGTAGGTATATCAGCTGAATATTGTAATAAGGTACAAAAGAAGAGAGAATCATTCTTTTATTAAAGTTAATCAGAGCCTTGTCTGGAGATAGAGACAAAGTTTAGATAAGGATGATGATAACTCCTGTTCCTCGATAGCCGAAGCATCTCTAAGGTTGGCTTTTTCACATTCTTTCTTCAGGTGATTTACTGTTCTTTTGGTGGAACATCCAAAGGGCTACACTTCAATAATTTAATAGTTGGACTCGTTCTCCTTACAAGAGGCAAAGATGAAGAGAAAGCAAAATGTAAGTTCTTTTATCTTGGGTGAGAAAAGTATCATATGTACAGAATAATTAGCATCAAAATCCAGAAGGCAATAATTTTAATGGCCATTTCACCAAAGATACACAAGTGACCAATAAGCACTTGAAAAATGTTCAATGTAGCTAGCCACCAAAGTGAACTAAAACTGTTGCAATACTACATCAGATTTTAAAGTAAAATATAATAACAGTACTTGATCTTTTCTGTTGGGAGTATAAAATAATAGTGCAACCACTTTAGTTTTTGTTTTTATTCACTTATTTTTTGGTGCTGACAATAAAACTCAGGATGGATAAACAAAATGTAAATTTGTGTACAATGGAACCTTATTTTACAAGAAAAGGAAGTAAAGTGCTGAAACATGTTTTACTTGAGGGGCTGGAGAGTTGGTTCCACAGTTAAGAGCATGTATAGCTAGCTTTTCCAGAGGACCTGAGTTTGGTTTCCAGCTCTTATGTCATGTGACCGACAACTGCCTGTAAACTCTAGCTCCAGGGGATCTGACGTCTTCTTCTGGCCTCTGTAGGTCCTTGCCTTCCCATATGTACATATGCACATGAATAAAAGTAATTATTTAAAAACATATGGGTGTATATTACTGAATAATAGGTGTTATTTAGAGTAGACCACATACGATTATAGTTATGTGGCGCTTCTAGAATAAGCAGACCCATAGAGCTGGAATATAGTAGATGGGTGACTGTTGACAGGGAAATGGAGAATGAGTAACTGTTCATAAGAATAAATGTTTTTGGTTTTTTGCCTTTCCCTTTTCTGTGGTTTTGGAGATTGAAACCTGAGCCTTGCACATGCTATGAAAGTGTTGTGCCACTTGTTAGTAGTATGAGATTTCTTTTTAAGTTGGTGAAAATATTGTGAAATTGGTGGTAATTATTGCACATTCTTGCACATATACTAAAATTACTAAACTGTGCATTTTACAAGGTTAATTTTTCACAATATGACTTATATTAAGGCTGTTAACTTAAAAAAAAAAAAGGCTCTTCCTGGGTATGGGGCACACCTTTAATCCCAGCACTGGGAGGCAGAGGCAGCAGACTATCTGAGTGTGAGGCCAGCTGGTTTACAGAGTGAGTTCCAGGCCAGTCAGGGCTACAGAGTGAGACCCTGTCTCAAAAAACTTAACACCAAAACCCTGAGAAAAACAAAACCCCTGGGGGAAAAAAGAAAAGATTCGAAGAAATAAACTTAGTAGTCTTTTTTCTTACTTTATAAAACCAGAAGTTCTGTTTTAACATTTAACCTTTAGAAATTAATTATATTCAGTAAATTACCTGTGGTCAGAAAGTGTTGAGACTTTCTTCCTGAAAGTTTCATTATATGTAGCCTAAGTTGGAATTCTCATGTATCAGCCTTTTGTCTTGCGAGGCTAAGAGGATTTAAAATATAGAGAACTAACCATATATGATAATACATACTGTCATTCCAGCACTGGAAAAGCAATGGCAGGAGAATGGCTCATCAGAGGCCAGTCTGGGCTATATATATATTAAATAATATATAATTATTCAAACAACAACACACAAAAAGACCACAATAAAAATATAAACAAATAGCACTGGGGATATAACTCAGTAGCAAAATACTTGGCATGTACAAGGTCCTTGGTTTTTATTCCCAACAGCAGAAGGGAGAGGTCTAATAGCATAAATTATATGTAAGTTCTACACCATTTTTATTAGGTACATTTTAGAATGCTTGAGGGGTCCTGGAACCAAGCCCCCATGATACCAAGGAAACTAGAGGTGCAGTTTACCTCTCTGTGGGACAATGTTCAAGCCATAACAATATTTTAGAGGCAAATAAGATGTGTACTTTCAGCCAGCTTACTATTTTTTATAATTCTGTCATCTGCACTTCACGTCTTGAAGTTTAAAGAAGGAAACAGTTTTCTCTGTTTGGCAGCGTATCCCTCTAATCCCAGCACTTAGGAGCTAGAGGCAAGAGGGTCGGTCAGTAGTACTTCAGGGTTATGTGGCGGCTGTATGACATGCTATCTGTAAAAAACAACAACAAAAAGAGCTTGATGAATTATCCTTAATTCTTTTCAAAGTCCCAGAATTTTTGCCCCTCTGAGAGATGAGTGCTCTCAGAGATTTAATGACCCCCTTTATCTTTTGCACATTTTTATGTATCCTTATTTTTATGTCTGTAAACATATTTTCAACAGTTTGGCAGGTTTTTGACTTTTAAAATGGTATATGGTTATTTTGACATTTACTTTATTTCCTAGATAACATGTTTCTTTATGCTTACCCATTTTGAAGAACATACTCTATTTAACTTCTGTATTTCATTATATATATTTGCACATCTCAGTCTGTTTGTATTGGTGTTTTGAGGCAGGGTTTTTCTCTGTAGCCCTGGATATCCTATAACTTGCACTGTAGATCAGAGTGTCCTTGAACTCAACAGAGATCTCAGTTTGTTTTTTATCCTAATAAATATTTATCTTGTTTCTAATATTTGCTCTTACAAATAGTAGTTAAGTGAACATCTTGCATTTTGTATATAAGTACCTGCATTTTTAAATGTTAAAATGGGATTGTTTAGAAGTAGAGTATATGACACACATCTTTACCTTTCCTAGATTTTGGCAAATCCAGAATGGTTACATTTATTTGTATACTCGTCATATTTTATAAGAGAGCCTAGCCAGGGGTTTGTGGTACATGACTTTAATCCCTGCCCTCTGGAGGCAGAGGCCGGAGGATCTCTGAATTTGAGGCAGAGGTCAGCCTGGTCTACAGAGCAAGTTCAGGATAGCCAGGGTTACACAGAAAAACTGTATTTTGCAAAACCAAAAAAGGAAGAAGGGAGGGAAGGGAAGAGAGAGGGACAGAAAAAGAGGTCCTATTTCTCCCTGTCTTTGCTAACACTTGGTATTAACCACATGTACGAAAAAATACCACATAATTACTTTGAAGAGTAAATTAAACGACATGCATGGTGTCATATACTTGTAATCACAGCCTCTTTGAAGGCTGAGGCAGGAGTATTGTGAATTTATAGCCAGCCTGGGCAACATAGTACTAGCTCAGCCAAGTACTAGCTCATCTGTAGAGCAAGATCATCTCAAGAGGAGGAGGAGGACCATAAAGATGACAACAACAATAATAAATTGTACTTATAAAGTTCAATTACTTTATAAATTACTTTGTAGTTATAAAGGTATTAATTATGCCTGTCTCTTCTCTTTTTACTTTAATTCAACTATACTTGATGTAAAGATTAATTTATTTTTCTTTCTTAGATATTTTTAGTCTTTTTTCAAGTGAATCTGGGAGCTATGTTGTACGGGAAGAAATGGAAAGAATGCTCCATGTGGTGGATGGTAAAGTCCCAGATACACTCAGGAAGTGTTTCTCAGAGGTACATTTCAAGATTTATATTTCATCTCTTGTTGATGAAGTGCTAACATTTTGTGATAAATGTAGCTATGATGGTTGCTTATGTACAGAATGTTCCTGGTATTTTTGTGTTTAATGATTAATGTTTCAACTTTTTATGTGTTGTGCTCAAAAAAGAGTATTTTTATTACCTAATAATCTTACAGGAAAATAAACTGGAATAAGGGAACCAGGTATTCATGGGAGAAGTCAGTTGTATTTTGCTTTTTAAGAAAATTAGGAAATTCTGTCAGATAAAGTGAAATTCAAGATTGTTGATGTCTCCCATTACTTCTATGCTTATAATTTAGAAAATTCTTGATTCTGGGTCTGAAGAGATGGCTCAATGGTTAAGAGTGCATACAACTCTTCTAGAGGACCCTAGTTTGATTCCCAGCACCCAGTTCAGGTGGTTCACAACTTTACAGCACCAGAGAATCTGGCACCGGCGCTTTCTGTGCCACCTGCCTTCATATACATATACCCATACACATGCACATAATTTAATAATAATAAAATAGAACTCTCAAGTACTGTTAATGCGTCTTAGGTTTTTGAGCTCTGAGGCTTTTAGCCCTACAGTTTCTTTGCAAATGGCTGGATTCACCACAGTTAAAACACGGAGTATTTTGATATCTGAGATCTCTATCAATTTCCTATGAAATTGGCATGATGTTTATGAGATGCAATATCAGTTGTGTCTCTTATCCATTCATACCTTGGTGCTGGTAGTGCCTTTAACAGCCTACTTGCTCTGTTACATTCAGTACATGCATTCTCAGATGCCAGGGTCTCTATCAATACTTCTCTGGCTTCTCTGGCTTTAGGCTTTGTTTACAGCTGAAACCAATCTCTGCAATAAATCTGTGAAGGCCTCTCCAGAGCCTTATATCATCTTAGTAAATGAGGTGGATTTTTTCCTGGGCTCCTCAAGCATATGTTTTATAATGGCATCATCCATCGAATTTGTTCTTGTAGGTCAGAATTTGTTCTTGACTCTTCACCAAGCAGTTGATCTTTAACAATATTTATTCACCTTGCTCTATTTCGTTTTTCTATATTTGCAGCTTCCTCCCTCCAACACATTAACCATTGTAACTGCTGACTGTCTTTTTAGTACAGGCACATTAACAAACCTTTCCAGTCTTGGGGAATAATTCTATTTTGGGTAGCCCAGGTACTTAACATTTGTTTAACAAAAGGGGAATGCATTCCATAGGAAACCACAGCCTCTTTAAAACATCGTTTCTGTTGGATGCCATATTATCTCATCATTGTCAAGATCAACACTATTAGCAGGCATGTGCTGCGCAATTACTGGGAAAACTGATGGTGTCTTTGTAATCCCAGGCCACTCCCCTGGCAGAGCACTTGACTCAAGATTAACCTTTTTCTTCTGGAAACGGTTTTTGTTTAATGCTGTATGGCCCTGTGTGGTCTCCTGCTTCTTCTGGCTTCATGCCCGCCCAGGGCCTGTAGGGACTTGAAATGGAAAGTGTGCAGTGCAGGGTGGGGCAGCATCTGCCTTCCAGCACAGTGTGGCTCTCTTTCATCTGCGGAAAGCTCCTGCTCTCAGTACTAGATCTGAACCCTTTTGTTCGCTCCCTCACCCCTTCAGATCCACTCACAACTCTTCTAATTGTTGAGCCATTCTCCCAACCTTTTTTGAAACAGTATACAGGAAGAAGACTACTAAGAAGAAATAGAAAATTCCCTCTTGGAGCAAAACAGGGGAGAGAGCCCAGCAGCAGCAACAATAAACCTTTTTCTGACGTTTTGAAACAGGATATTCGTTTCTTCACACCCTGCTGTTTCCATTACAGTATTAGAAACCAAGTTTCTTATTTTGTCTTGCATCATGTTTGGTGCCACTTGTTGGCTTATTTTTTTTAAGCTATTTTATTGGGTTCTTATATCTCTACCTCCCATCCAACCCTTAGTCCACCCTAATTCTTCCAACCACCCAACACTAGATAGGAGAAAAAGAAGGTTGGAAGAAAAAGGGGACTATACCTCTATAGGCTACTTTCTGCTGATTGGGGACATAGAGTTTCTTAAGGCAAGTCCAGTCCTCATTATCAGAAAATCCTGCAGTTTAGCAAACGAAATCAACAATCCAGCAATAGCAAATGCAGCAGCAAGATGAACCATCAGCAGGACAAACTAGCAGCAGCAGAGTCAGCAGCAGGTGCCACAGACTTCGTGGGGCTCTCCCATTTATACCTTCTCTAGCATCCCCAGCCTTAAACTATCTGTAGCTGGCAAAGATCATGCCCCTGCTAGTGCATCAGGCAAATCATAATCACCTGCTGTGAAGCAGCCTCTTATCCCACATCTGGAATTAAGACAAAAACATATTCACATAACTTAACTGGGTTTTAAAGAAACTGAAACTCTTCTCACTACACATAGATTCTGTTTTATATCCTTCAACATTTCTATTAGGGTTGGAGTTGCTAGGTCCCTGAATGTCAGTCTTTGTTGCATTTCCAGTTAAGTT
>NW_026595981.1:10110506-10128044 GCF_907164565.1 Psammomys obesus | reverse complement strand
TTGCTAGGTCCCTGAATGTCAGTCTTTGTTGCATTTCCAGTTAAGTTTTGTTTTTTGGTCCTCTCCCCTCAGAGAAATCCTTACTAAACTTTGGCCTAAAGAACAGTGTCAACTAAATCTTGTTTACCCTAGATAGTTTTCTTTTTCCTCTAGAGATTTTATAAAACAAATACTTGTAAAAGACATGAAGTTGAGAGGAGTTATGTGGAGGGGATTTGAGGGAAGTTAGAGGGATGAGATAAGGAGGTAAAGCTGATTATATTTTATTTTATACTTGTATGGAATTTTCAAATACTTTTTTTTTTAAAGGAAAGCAAAAAATAGACAAATTGTTTCTTTTGGGTGAGGGGGTTGTTGAGACAGGGTCTCATTATGTAGATCTGGCTATCCAAGGACCTGTCCTTGCTGTGTAGACCAGACTGGCCTAGAACTTACAGAGATCTTTCTATCACTGCCTCTGTCTGAAATGCTGGGTGTAAAGGCCTTTGCCACTAAAACTGTCTAACTTGTTTGTTTTTCAACTCTAATTGACTTCTACCATCTTGATTGTTTACTCTAGGAAAAACTTCTGGCTAATTGTTTCTAATTTGCAAATGAAATTAAGTGTTTTAGGCAACTTTAGTTAAAATATACTAATTTAGATTCCAAAGTGCTAAAGATAGGGATAAGTGAAAATTTGGACTAATATAATTTCCTTAAGAATAAGATAATCTTAGGCTGGCAGAAGTGGGGGGAAGGTGGGTAGGAATGGGGTAAAAGCAAACACCTTTAATTCCAGCACTTGGGAGGCAGAAGCATGTAGATCTCTGTGAGTTCAAGGCCCAGCCTGGTCTACAAAGTGAGTTCCAGGATAGCCAGGGTTACACAGAGAAACTCTGTTTTTAAAAAAAACCAAAAAATAAAAACAAAAAAGTGAAAATCTTACATTACATATTATTTGTATTTTATTTTATGTGCATCCTTCTTTTACCTACTTGCATTTACGTGCTCCACATGTGTACCTGGTTTCTGAAGATTCAGAAGAAGGTGTTGTATTGGAATTTAGAGTTTTGTGAGAGGGCTGGAGAGATGGCTCAGAGGTTAAGAGCACTGGCTGCTCTTCCAGAGGTCTTGAGTTCAATTCCCAGCAACCATATGGTGGCTCACAACCATCTATAAGGAAATGTGTTGCACTCTTCTGGTGTGCAGGTGTATGTGCAAAACACAACATTGTATACATATTAAATAAATAAATCTTTTTAAGAATTTTGTGAGAGAGGACTGGAGAGATTGGCTCAGAGGTTAAGAGTACTGGCTGTTCTTCCAAAGGTCCTGAGTTCAATTCCCAGAAACCACATGGTGGCGCACAGCCATCTATAGTGAGATCTGTTACCCTCTTCTGGCCTTCAGGCACACATGCAGGCAGAATGCTATATAAGTAATAAATAAATAAACCTTTAAAAAAGAATTGTCT
The DNA here is from genome assembly GCF_907164565.1 of Psammomys obesus. Lineage (NCBI taxonomy): Eukaryota > Metazoa > Chordata > Mammalia > Rodentia > Muridae > Psammomys > Psammomys obesus. Next base: position 10,126,591 of record NW_026595981.1, on the reverse strand, counting down.
GAGCTTTAGCACATAGATTTTATGCATAAATTTTAAATGAAGTTCAGCTGTTTGTTGTTTAAGTAACAGTTGGCTTTCCAAGTCTTGTGGTGTTATTTAAGTAGCCCTTTGTTTTAGGTGGTAAATCGAAAAATGTCAACTGCTGATAAGTTTCAGGTTGTTCAGGTTCTGAGTACTGTACCCTAAAATTGTACTAAAGATGTTTTCTTGTTTTAATTTTAGGGTGAGAAGGTGAACTATGAAAAATTTAGAAATTGGCTTCTTCTAAACAAAGATGCTTTTACCTTCTCTCGCTGGCTGCTGTCTGGGGGAGTTTATGTGACCCTTACTGATGACAGTGACACTCCTACTTTCTACCAAACTCTGGCTGGAGTCACACATTGTAAGTAATGACATTATATTGTTTTCTTTCATCTTTAATATAATTGCCTGATAATAACAGAATATGCTTAAAAAGATAAAAAGGGTTTTCTCACTGCATTTTTCTTCCAATATATAATCACTGAGATGCTAGAGCATGAAAAGTACTGCTTTTTACTAATTGTCCTTAATAAAACTGTATTTGTTTTCTGAGCTGTTTGTTGCAGATTACATGATTCAAGAGAAATCTAATTTCCAGTATTAATAGAGCTCTGTTCCTGGTAGAGGAAAACCTCATCCTTCCTTCCTGCCTTCAGTAATCCTAAGCATTTCTTGGCTTGGGGTAGCATTACTTCCTTCTCTGCTTCTAGTTTTTTGTTTTGTTTTGTTTTCTTTTGTTTTGTTTTGTTTTTCAAGACAGGGTCTCTCTTGTAGCCCTGGCTGTTCTGGAATTAGCTTTATATAACAGCCTGGACTTCATCTCAGAAATCTGCCTTCCTCTGCCTGGGATTAAAGAGTTCTGGGATTAAAAGCATTCACCACCACTGCTCAGTTGCCTGGTGTTTTAAAAATGTGGTTTTAGGAGTTTGAACTCTGGTTTTCAGGATTGTACAGCAAGCACTTGACCAATTTAGCTATCTCTTTAGCTTCTTTAAATGAAACCTCATTCCTATCAGAAGTCCATTTCTTCTTTCTCTGAGTTTTTTTTTAATTTTTAGTTTTATTTTGTATGTATGTATGTGTACCACATATGTGCAGAAAGCCTACAGTGGTCAGAAAAGGTATTTGATCCCCTGGAACTGGAGTTAGAGATGGTTGTAAGCCATCATATAGGTGCTGGGAACTGAACCTGGGGTCCTCTGTAAGATCAGTAAGCACTCCTAACCACTAAGCTATTTCTCTAGCCCCTCTCTGAATTTTTACAACAACTTTTTGTGCCCTTCTTCATTAGACTTCATTGTGCCCTTCTTCATTAGACTTCATTAGACGCTTTTACCCTATGTTAGAATTATTTGAAGCAATCTATTTGTTGTGCATGCCATCTCTTCTCAATCATAGGATCCTGTCCTGGATAGTTTTATGTCATATTGACAAAAGCTAAAGTCATCTTCAAGTGCCTCCATATGATTAGGCTGTAGGCAAGCCTGTAGGACATTTTCTTAATTAGTGGTTGATAGGGGTTGAGGAAATGGCAAGCTCATTGTTGGTGGGGCTACCTCTAGGCTGGTGGTCCTGAATTCTATAAAGAAATCAGACTGGGCAAGTCATGAGAGTGAAGCCAGTAAGTAGCACTCCTCCATGGCTCCTACGTCAGCTCCTGCTTCCAGGTTCCTGCCCTGCCCTAAATGTTTTTGATGATGAACTGTTACTTGGAAGTGTGAGTGAAATAATCATATACACAGAATAAATAAATGTAAGAAAAACTCAAGAGTTTTGTCATGGTAAATACATTTGTCAGACCTGTAAATTTCAGCTGTTATTTTTATTAAATTAAGAAACTAAGAAACTGAATTAGAACTTAAATTTATAGGTTCTTTGTTTTTGTTTTCCCTTAAATTGACTTATAAAGTAAAAAGTTTCCTTATGGCATTTGCAGACACACTTTTTTTTTTTTATCTCCCTTTGCTCCTCTCTGCTCCTCATCTCTGTTCTGTCACCTCCCACCATATCCTTTCACTCTCAGTATTCCTCCTTCTGCTTTACCACATTAACCTGCTCTCTTGTCTTCCCTATATCCCTCCTTTGAAATGTCTTCCTCCCACCCTGCTAATCTGTTCCTTTCTAGTTCCTTGACCTCCATTCATACTTGTTCTTCAGTAGATGCACATATTTAATATAAGTTGGGATCCATTGAAAGGTGTAAATTTTTTTGGTTAGTAGAAATGAACTATTTTTTTTTAAATCAAGATTATCTTATTATCATAACTTGCTATTTAAATACCTGAGTGTACTTGATTTGAGTGGAAAGGGAAGGGTTGAGACTAAAGATGGACTTCATGGTAGAGGGTTTGCCTCACATGCACAAGACCCTGGATTCTATCTCTTGGACTATAGGAAAGTTGTTCAGGCATAGTAGAAACTGAGGCAGGAGGACTATCAGCCCATTATCAGCCTGAGCCATATAATGAGTTCCTGTCTCAAAGACAAAAAGAACAGAATCAAATTTGTGGTGAGTGAGATGCCTCAGGAGGTAAAGCACTTGCCACATAAGCCTGGTGATCTAAGTGCAGTCCCCGGAACCTGTGTGAGGTGGTAGGAGAGAAAGAACTGACTTCAGAATTGCCCTCTGGCTTCCACATACCCTCGATACACTCATAACCATAATTAATTATGATGACATTTCTAATATATGGGCTGGAGAGATGGCTCAGTGATTACAGATGAGTTCTGTTCCCAGCACCCATGTTGAGAGTTTCAGAGCCACCTGTAACTCCAGCTCCAGCGATCTGATGCCCTGTTCTGGCCTCTAGAGGTACCTACACTTTGTATACACACATAGTCCTACACAAACAGATCCATGTAAATAAAAATAAAAGTTTAAAATAAAACAAAAACAAGTCTAAGTGTGTACAGGGTTCCTTGAGACAGGGTTTCTCTGTGCAGCCTTGGCTGTCCTGGACTTGCTTTGTAGACCAGGCTGGCCAAGAACTCACAGAGCTCCCCCTGCCTCTGCCTTCCTGAGTGCTGGCAATAAAGGTGTGTACCACCAGTTTCTTAAAAGTTCATCTTTAATGCCATTTAATCTTCCAAGCCAGTGTACTGATAATAGACAAAGGCAATGTTCTGACAATAGACACAGTTTAAAAAAGATTAATAAAGATATTATTAAGTAAAATTTTCCCATTTAAAGAAATATGTTGGAGTGGAATTCTTTTTAATTTCTTCTTTAATGATAAATTTCACTTGATCTAGTGAACATAGTTGAATGGTTGCCCACTTACTACCAGTAAAATAAATAATAAAAGGCTTGAATTGTTTTTTAAATATTATAATTTTTCTTAATATTTTACATAAATTTTGGAAGAAAGTGTGTATCTACAACATCTTTCTTGAAATACATTTTCAAATAAATTAAGAAATTCCCGGATTTCTGCAAAATAAGTTGTAAGAGTGAATAAAACTACTTAGTCATTGATTTCTTTGAGTTGTGGATTCTAAAATAGTTGCCATAGTTTGACTGAATTTTTGGTCAGTATCATTTATTGTGAATAATTTTATATCTAAAAATTATATTGCTCCCTTTGGCATTTGTCTCAGCTGTAAAATTGGTGTGTTCTATTCCCTTGCCACATCATGTGTTAGAACCTTCTTTCAAGGTTGTAGTGAATGTACTAACAGACTGCCTAGGGAACCTGCGTCTCCTTCACTAGCCTCTTACTTGTCCGTAAGGCTTATACTGTTGTCAGTAAATCTCAGACAGCCACTGCTCCTGAGAGCAGGTTGTCTCCTCAGAAACATTGGAGGACTGTGTTACTCTGTAAAATCCTAGAATATTGAGCCTGGCCTTTTTCATGAGGATCCATTTTGGCAATAAAGAGCTTCTTCTACAGGTGGAGCCTTCTGTGAGGTGAGACTTGATTAAAATGTCCCAAAGTCAGGCCAAATGGCTTAGAATGTTGGGAATATGGTGTGCTTGTGGTAATCCCAGAGAAAAATTACACCTACAGGTGGGTGTAGATGTATTCTTATTTACTTGATGGAGTGAGTTTTGTTATGTATTTATTTACTACCTACAAATAAAAAGAGAACTAAACAAACTGTTGCTTGTTTATTTTAAAAAAAATGATTTATTTATTTATTTATTTATTTTATGTGTACTGGTGTTTTGCCCGCATGTATGTGTAAGAGTGTTGGATCCCCTGGAACTGGAGTTAATAGACAGTGTGAGCTGTTGTGTGGGTGCTGGGAAACCTGGGTCCCTTTGAAGAGCAGCCAATGTTCTTAATTGCTGAGCCATCTCTTCAGCCCTGTTCTAACTTTCTTAAGTAAAAATAAGGTTATTGAATCTTTTCCAGAAGTTCAGTTACCAGTTCTTACAAAATGTTTGGTAATGATAAATTCACAGATGTTTGACTGTGGAATTTGCAGTCAGTATTCAGAAAATGAACAGTGCAAAGTATGACAGCACTAAAGTATGTTTCTAGTAGGTGAACGCTACCACTCCTACTGTTTCGGTTTTTTTCTAACTATGTTCTGCTTCTGTCTTCCTCTCTCACACGTGTACTACATTTATATTATGGGGGGTGTTTTTATAGGAGGTTAATGAAAAATTTCCAAAGCTAAAATCAGTTAATATAATGTTTCTGTGTTGAATTTTTTTTCATTTTATGATTTGTTTTTAATGTGTGTTTGTATTTTGCCTACATGCATGCATGTACATCAGATGTGTGCCTGCTACCCTTGGTGACCAGAAATGGACATTAGAGCTCCTAAGACTAGAGTTAAAACTATGTAAGCCACCATGAGGGTGCCGGGACTCAAACCCAGGTCCTCTAGAAGAGCAGCCAGTGTTATTAACCCCTGGGCCATTTCTCTAATCCTAGGTATTAAGACTTCTGTATTATAAAAATGTGAGCATAGCTTCTGTTATCATCTTTTCTTTCAGGGCCAGATATTATATTACCAATTAATTACTTGAAAGAAAGCTTAGGACTTTAGTGTTTCTATAAAGAAAAGGAGAAGAAGGCGGCCGCAGTGGTGCATGCCTGTAATGCCAGCACTTGGGAGGCAGAGGCAAGTGGATCTCTGTGAGTTCCAGGCCAGCCTGGTCTATAAAGCAAATCTAGGACAGCCAAGGCTATACAGAGAAACCCTGTCTCAAAAAAACAAAAAGGAAAAAAAAAGGCAGTTTCTTTTCTATAATCACTATAGTTCACCATAGAGTAAACAGATATCTGTTTAGGATTAGAGAAGAATGACATCTCATTTATATATCATTAGGCTCAAACTCTTCTGTTTGCTAAAATTTTAGATTATTTGTTTTCTTCATAGCTTAGAGTAGTTCTCTTTTTGAATTTTAAAATTATTGTACAAAGTAATATGCTTCATCATGACATATTAATACATTTACTTTTTTTTTTTTACTTTTTAATCTTTCACCTTTACACTACTCTCAACTCTCTGTGCGCTCTCCATTTCTCCCCTAGATAGCTCAATTTCTACTGCCATGGCAAATACAAGAATACTTTCTGTTGTTGTTGTTTTGACTCAGGGTTTTTCTGTATAGCTCTGGCTTTCCTGTTCTGTATACCAGGCTGGCCTCAAACTAAGAGATCCACATGCCTCTGCCTCCTGAGTGCTAGATAAAGGCAAGCACCACCATGCCCAGTTAGGAAGCAGTGTTTTTTTCACTTAGGAGACTGAGGCGGGAGGATCATTGTGAGTTTAAGGCCATCATAAGCTACATACCAAGTTTCTGTCTCCAAAGAAAATCTTCCTGCCTTTTTTTTTTTTTTTTTTGGTTTCTTCACAATTGTACTTATGTTTGATGGTATATTATGGCCACTTTGGTTCTAATGAGTTGTTCAGCCTGTTTTCTTCTTGTACTTTCATTTCAATAGTTTCTGTGGCCCAGTGTTCAGGTTTACTCATCTTTCCTCTTGTCTAGGAGTCTACTGCTGAGTCATAAATGTTATTTTTCATCTTCGGTAGTTCCAGTTGCTTCGTATTTTATGGATGCCATTTCTTCAGTAAATTTCTTTAATTCTGTTTTTTTTTTTTTTTATTTTGTTTTTTGTTTGTATTTGTTTTCCAAGACAGGGTTTTACTGTATAGCCCTGCCTGTCCTGAAACTCACTATGTAGTCTGGACGACCTGGAACTCAGTTTATAGCTGAGGCTGGTCTCAAACTGAGAAATCTGCCTGCTTTTGCTTCCCAAGTGCTGGGATCAAAGGTGTGCCCAGCTAATTCTGTCTATTTATAGTTCATAGTTTTCAGGCTATGTCTAAATCCATTGTCTATTATTTCTAGGTCTTTTTGTTGATTAGTTTTTAGTTTAACATTGTCTTACTTTTTCATGTGTTTTTAATATTTACTGTGTGTGTGTGTGTGTGTGTACATATGCCATGCTGTATGTGTGGAGGAATCACTGTCTTTCTTTCCAATATATGGATTCCTGGATCAAATTTAGGTTGTCAGACTTGGTGGTAAGCTCCTTTATCTGCTGAGCCATCCGCTGGCTCTCTTTCATGTTTTTTCCTCAATGCTAGACATTGTGAATGTTGTGTGGTATCTCTCCAACTTACACCCTGCACCTTGGGAATTTCAAATCCTAGGCAAACTTCAGTGAGTTTCACTCTGTATAACACAGATTTCATTTTCTTTGCATAACTTGTTTCTGACACTTTCTCCTCTAATTTTCAGCTATCTCAACCAAACTCCCTGTAGTGACCTCCATTCTTTTGTTTTTTCCAGACAGGGTTTCTCTGTGTAACAGAGCCCTGGCTGTCCTGGACTCACTTTGTAGACCAGGCTGGCCTTGAACTCATAGGGACCATCCTCCCTCTGCCTCCCCAGAGTATTGGGATTAAAGGTGTGTACCATGGTGCCCGGCTTGTGACCTCCATTTTTAACACAGTGAAATCTGCATTCAGACTCCTTATTTTTGCCACCTTGGGGATATAGGCACAGGCAAAAGCAGGGCAGTAGAAGTGCTCACCTTGATCCGTCCTGCATTCTCTAGTTTTAGTAACTGCATAGATAGATAGATAGATAGATAGATAGATAGATAGATAGATAGATAGATAGGCAGGCAGACAGAGTGAGCACACCAGAGGACAAGTTTGATTCCAGTTGATATTTCACAATGGCCAGAAGGGGACATTCCCAGAATTACATTTTAGTGAGATAACTTTGATTATCATGTTTAGCTGAGAATAAAATATCTATGTGCTTCCTAAATTTTATTTCAATTGCTTGGAAAGGAAACAGAAACACTTAAAATGTAACCATTTTTAGAGTTTGCCTCTGTTTCTATTCATCCTTTCATGATTTTACTGTTACCCTAGTATATTTTGTTAACTGTGTGAATTAAATATAGGCCGTTATTCTGATATTTACCATCTAACTAGGAGAGAAGATTTGCACAAAAATTTAAACCTGAGGCCGAGGTTGAAAATGACTAGAATGGCTTAGTAGTATATGGTTTTATACATTAGATCTTAGCAGGCAGCCTCAATGGGAAATTGTAGCTTCTTTTTCTCTGAGGTGGTTTGGTTTTGCTTTGTTTTCGGAAGCAGCGTTTCTTTGTGTAGCCTTCACTATCCTAGACTTACTTTGTAGACCAGGCTGGCCTCAAATGCAACAGAAATCCTCCTGCCTCTGCCTCCTGAGTGCTAGGATCAAAGGTGTACGCCACCAAGCCTGACTTTTTTCTGTGAGTAATAGAGTCTCTAGCTTTTGTTATTTTGATATCATTTTTTTTTACAGTTTTTAAATATGGTAAATTTATCTTTTTGTGGGTTTTGTCCATAAATAGCTTTAGTAGTTGAATTGAGAAAATATGTCCTTAAAAGATGTATTATCAGGATAAACTAATGGCCCAGAAGGGCATTCTGAGTTTATAATCTTGTTTGATTGGATTATTAGTGGAGGAATCAGACATCATTGATCTGGAGAAACGCTATTGGCTACTGAAGGCTCAATCCCGTACTGGACGTTTTGACTTAGAGACCTTTGGGCCATTGGTTTCACCACCCATTCGCCCTTCTCTGAGTGAAGGTAGGAAACATTGCTTTTATTTATTTGTTTGTTTATTATTTTTTAAACAAATAAAAAACCTAAATGTTCATTCGGTAAGTAAATAGACCAAATCCATCTCTTTTCTTTGACAAACTATACTCCTTTAGATTTCATAGTTTCTTGCTCAATAATACAGTGGTAATGAAGAAAACCAACGTCACTATCTTCAGCTTTATATTTTACTTGTAGGATTTTGCATGAGTCAGTTCTTACATGTGCACGTGATGTGACCAGGTGTAAGTAGTGTGAGTAGTATGACTGTGTCAGCAGGCAGGACATGCAAAGAGTGTTAGCTACTGCATGGACAGAGCTCCAGATTTTCTCACATGATCTGTCTTTTTCTCTGCCACTTGTTTTTCATTCACATAAGACTTCACTGCTGCTTTCTCCCCTGGAAAAGAGAAAAACAAAAACAAAAAACCTTCTAGATGAAAACATCTCTTGAGATCTACTGTAGTTCCAGTATGTTTTTTTTTTTTTTTTCCTTTTAAAAAATAAAGAATATTGGGTGTGTTTGTATACACCTTTTTTGTTTGGTTGTTTTGATTTTTGGTCTTTCAAGACAGGGTTTCTCTGTGTAGCTTTGGCTGTCCTGGACTCACTTTGTAGACCAGGCTGGCCTCAAACTCACAGAGATCTCCTGCCTCTGGGATTACAGGCATGGGCCACAGCACCCAGATAAAGGAAAACATTAATTGGGACTGGCTTACAGTTTCAGAGGTATAGTCTATTATCATCATGGCAGGAAGCATGGCAACCTCCAGGCAGACATGGTGCTGGAGGAGCCAAGAGTGCTATATCTTCATCTGTCGGAAGCAGGAGACTGTGTGCCACGTTGGCTGTGACTTGAGCATAGGGGATCTCAAAACCCACCCCTGCAGTGACACCCTTCCTCCAACAAGGTCACACTTCCTTCAACAAGGCCATATCCCCTAATAGCTTCACTCCCTACGGGCCAGGCATTCCAACACATGAGTCTATGGGGGTCATTCCTACTCAAACCACCACACCACTTTATGAAAAAGAGACATTTCTAATTTCATAAACATGTCAGTATATGGCTGGATTATAGTGTCTTTTTTTGTTTTATAGGCTTATTTAATGCTTTTGATGAAAATCGTGACAATCATATAGACTTCAAAGAGATATCCTGTGGGTTATCAGCCTGCTGCAGGGGCCCCCTGGCGGAAAGACAAAAATGTAAGTATGATAACAGTGTCTGCAAAGTGTCACATTATGACATGTAAAGACAAAATCAGTTTTCATCCATGTAACATCATTGTGGATTAAGAATTGCCTTTCTTAACTATCAGGTTGCTAAATTAGTGATTTCATAATTGGCAATTTAGTGAATTCAGTCAAAGGAAGCAGCAACCTATTTAGTAGTTGGATATAGTTTGGGTTCTTTTCTGTTATTAATATTCCTTAGCCACCCGGTGACACATGCCTTTAATCCTAGCACATGGGAGGCAGAGGCAGGTGGATCTCTATGAGTTCAAGGCCAGCCTGGTATACAGAGCTGGACAGGATAGCCAGAGTTATACAGAGAAACCCTGTCTCGAAAAACCAAAAAAGTATTGGTTTTCCAGGAAAATCTGATAACTTATAATTAATAAATTATGATAAATGGGAAAAATTTCTTGAGACAGGTTCTTTGCTTGGACTGACCTGGCACTCTTGGCCTTCCTCTCAGCCTCTAAATACTAGAATTGCAGGTGTGAGCCATCATGCTTAACTAAAAATTTCAAATATTAGGAAATGTTTTCTTAGTCTATAGAGTATTTTATGTCCTACATAATTTGAAGCAGAGCTCATTCTCTGTTATTTATATACATTAATATTCTACTCACAAGATGAAATTCTTAACTGGACTTAATTTTGGCAAATACTGAAATGGTATTTTTCATTTAACACAGTCTAAAACTATAATTTATAACAAATATATTACATCAACAAATCTTAACCATATTTGAGGAAGTGTGACAGTTTACTTAGGATTTAGCATAAATATATTTTCTAAGGTTCCTTTTTTTTTTGTTTCTTAAAATGGAGCTTCACAAATACCTGTTTTGGCATTATGTTTGATGTTTTTAAATTTTATTTAGTAACATATACTGAGTTGATTTACTGTAATAATTAACATATTAAGAGGGGTGATAAAGGATTGGTTTTCAGGGTTGTGTCCCCCCCCCTCCCCTCCCTGAGACAGGATTTCTATGTGTAGCCCTGGCTGTTTTGGATCTCACTACATAGACTAGGCTAGCTTCACAATCTGCCTACCTCTGCCTCCCAAGTGATGGGGTTAAAGGCATGTGCCGCTATACCAAGTTTGTGGAAGGGTTTTTGTTCATTTGTTTTGTTTTGTTTTGGAGACAGGGTTTATCTGCTGTCCTGGAACTTGATCTGTACACCAGACTGGCCTCTAACTCACAGAGATCCACCAGCCTCTGCCTTCTAAGTGGTGGGATTAAAGGCATGCACCTCCATGCCTGGGCATGAAGGGATATTCTTAATCTTAATAAATTCAGGTTTCTTTTTAATTGATTTTCCAACTGGTTTTATGAAAGATGTTTTTTTTTTCTTATTAAAATCTCATTTTATTTATTTATTCATTTGAGATCGGATCTTACTTTGTGTCTCAGGCTGGCCTTGAACTTACAAAGATCCATCTGCTGCTGCCTTGAAAGTGCTGGGATTAAAGGCATGTACCAACACACTCAACAAAAATTTTTTTCATTGAATTTAATGTATTTAAGGAAGTTGAATCTCTTCTTTTCATTTGATGTTAATTATTGCCTTAAAGGTTCAAAGTTAACGGCCTGTAATCCCAGCACTCAGGGATGCAGAGGCAGGCAGATCTCTGTGAGTTTGAGGCCATCCTGGTCTGCAAAAACAGTCCAGGACAAACAAGGCTACTCAGAAAAAAAACTGTCTTGAAAAAGATTTAAAAAAAAAAAAAAGTTTAAAGTTTTGAGTCTGTGAAGTTGCTTTTAAAATATGTTTTTAAATTTCTTTTTTTTTTTTCTGGTCAACTAGAAGTTAACAAACCAGAGTGTTTTATTTAGAGTTAATTAGTAAAGTCGTCATTATCTAATTCTAACATTATTGTATATAAATTTTACTGAAGAGTTGAAATTATGCTTGACAAAATATTAAATGTAAGAACTGGAGAGATGGTGTATCAGTTTAGAGCACCGACTGTTCTTCCAGAGGGCCTGAGTTCAATTCCCAGCACCCACATGTTGCCTCACAACCATCTATAATCTGATGGTGATCTGATGCTTTCTTCCGATGTGCAAGTGTACAAGCAAGTAGAGCATGCATATAAATATATACACACACACACATATATAATATTTAAAAAATATTAAGTGTTGCTGGGCCTGGTGGCACATGCCTATAATCCCATTACTCAGGGAGGCAGAGGCAAGCAGATCTCTGTGAGTTCAAGGCCACTGTGGTCTACAGTGTGAGTCTAAGACAGCCAAAGCTACACAGAGAAACCCTGTCTCACAAAACAACAACAACAGAAAACTTTAATGTAAATTAGACTCTTTAGACCGATAAAGTAGAAGTTGGGAGTCTAGTTCTCAGCGTAGATGGGAATTTTAAGCGTAGGAGGAACAGCTCTTCAGTGATCAGTCTTGAGTATGAGAAACTAAAGGGAGGGGATGTACCTGAGTGCAAAGGAAAGCATATGCCCAGCATATCCAAGGTCCAGGTTTGATCCAGCAGCACCAAAGAGAAGAGTGAGTCAAAGATTTGGCTTGCCTCTTAAAAACCTGTAAGGTAATGCTTCTTACAAAATGGCTTAGCTCCTTCTTTCCAGAGTATAAAAAAGGTAGCTCAGGATTTGGCCGATGGATAAGTCTCTTTAACCTGGGTGGTGATTTAGAGTCAGTCACGAGATCTATTCATAACATTCTACATGTTACAATAATGGCAATAATATAGTGTGAATAGTATAGTCAGTTCGAACTTTTCAAGTACATACTGGCTTGGAAAACTAAGTAATTGTATGTGATAGCTTCTAATGAAATGTGTCATGTTTTAGAATCGAAAAGTGATTTCCTTTTTATGAGTTTCTTGTCATTAGTTTGCTTTAAGGTGTTTGATGTTGACCGTGATGGAGTTCTCTCCAGGGTTGAACTGAAAGACATGGTGGTTGCACTTTTGGAGGTCTGGAAAGATAATCGCACTGATGATATTCCTGTAAGTTCTGATTCTTTTTGTTGGTTGGTTGGTTTTTGAGACGGGTTTAATGTTGCTAATGCTGGCATGTGGTGTGCCCCTTGTCCTGCTAAGTTCTGAAAAGTAGATGGATAAAAGAAAAGAATAATTGTTTTTAATATATAGGGGGACTGAAAATTATACACGTTACTCTTTTGGATTTCTTTTTAAAGGAATTACATTCGGATCTGTCAGACATTGTAGAAGGCATATTGAATGCACATGATACCACAAAGGTGAGACTGGCTATGAGTAATTAATTTTTTCTAAAAATACTATGTGCTCTAAATCAAGATGTGTAGTTTATACAGATGGTCAAACTCTTCTGGACCTGTGGTTAAAATGTCTTCACATCATCTCTAAAGATAGCCCATTCCATCTTTAAACAGCAACTCAGGGAAGTCTAATATATGAATTAAGTAGACACCTTCTTGACAGCTTTACTTTATAGTCTTTATTTCTTCCATGTAATAAGTTATGTTAGGATAGCTTTGTACTGAATAAAGGAAATCAAACAGTATATAGCATGGCTGTATTGTATCATGATTAAGAAGAAAAGCCAGCGGTAGTAGAAGTTGAGTCTGTGACTTCTACAGTGAAGTACCAAGAAGATATCTGATGCCTTGGAAATGTATTTTACAATGAATAGCTCCTTTCAATTACATGGTTTGGCGAGACTTATTGGTAGCAGTATCATAACAGATTTTCTTCTGTAGCTTGAAAGTTTTATCTGTTTGTCTCTGTGAATTTAAAAATAATTTGTGTATGTGAAGAACACTTGAAGTATTCAAGTAAAGTATAAGCTGTAATGGTGTTACATAATTAAGGTTTAGAAAAAAATTGAGTCAGTTATTTGTTTCAGTCATAGTTGCAGGAATGATCATAAATGAATCCATTAAATGAATATTTAATAGAAACAAGTGATGATTTATTTTTTCCGGGCTCAAAGTCCACTTATCAATTTAGTCTTCCCCCTTTATTTATCCTCTCTGTCAAACTAAGGTATGTACTTCTATTTGGCATGTGTAAGAACAGAAACCTGGAGAAGGTAGTTTTTATTTCTGGCTTCAGTGACCATTGAGCAGATTGTTTAGTTGCTCAAATTGCCATGTAACCATGATAATAAAGTAGCTAGAGTCTAGAGTAGGATTTATCTATTTTACTGGTGCTATACTGTACATTGTACCAATGATATTTTACAGTTTATCTAAAAAGTCTATTTTTGTTGTTTTTTATATTGTTGGATTTTGAAACAGAATCTCACTGTGTGTAGCCCAGGACAGTCTCAAACTCTCTGGGTAGCCAAAAATGCCCTTGAACTCCTGATGTTTTTGCTTTTATTCTCTAAGAGCTGGAATTACAAATTTATGCCAATATTCCAAGGTTATTTCCAAAATCTTATTGAAGAAAGGAAATTGTTAATAAGAACTTTTTCACTGACTGCTTGAACAAAATTATAGATATATTTTTTATATTTCATCACTTGTAAATTCATAGTGTCATGCTTCTTGTGTGAACCTTTATGTATCTTCTGTGTATTATTGGTTTGCTTTCAAAAATTTGATTTTATTCTTCTATAATAAATGACATTTATTGACAGATTAATTTGAATGCTCTCTTTTAGATGGGCCATCTTACTCTGGAAGACTATCAGATCTGGAGTGTGAAAAATGTTCTTGCCAATGAATTTTTGAATCTCCTCTTCCAGGTATGACAGATTTAGGAATGGTAATGGTGTTAGGAATTCTGTGCTAGTAATTCTGTGTCATCGCCTGTTAGCACATCCAGACTACAAAACCATGTCTTACAGAAACACACAACTACATCTTGAATTTAATAGTGATTGCTTTCATTTCTTTCTTTTTTTTTTTTTTTATTTTTTGTTTTAAATTTGTGTTTTTGAGATAGGTTTCTCTGTGTAGCCTTGTCTGTCTTGGACTTGCTTTGTAGACCAGGCTGGCCTTGAACTCATAGAGATCCATCTGCCTCTGCCTCCCAAGTTTTGGCAACTACTGTGCCCAGCTGATTTTCCATTTTTTAACTTGCATATAACATAGCTATGTGAATAAATGGGAATTTGTCTCTTCTTGACATCTGATAGCTAATTCTTGTAGATCTAAAACATATACTATTCTGTTATTGGAGATTTGGAAGTTAGCCTCCATTAAAAAAAAAAGAAAGAAAGAAAGAAAAATTAAGTCCCAAACAATTAAGTTAAAAATTTTTCAGGTAATAATTGATAATTCACCAGTTTAACCATTGTTAATTCAGATTCCCATTTAAAAAGTAGATTTCATATAGATAACATCAAATAGTGTACAATCTAATCATTAGCACCGCTAGTAAAGTTTCTTGATTATCCTTTTGTTTTTCCAGGTCTGTCACATAGTTCTGGGGTTAAGACCAGCCACTCCAGAAGAAGAAGGACAAATTATTAGGTAAATTTATAGTTTCTATCTTATATTTTTTTTATTACATAGTTGAAATTTCTAACTGAAATACATAGTTACTAAGGAACAGTTTATCTTGGTTTTTTTTTTTTTTTTTTAAGATTTATTTATTAAATATACAATGTTCTGTCTGCATGCACACCTGCAGGCCAGGAAGAGGGCACCAGATCTCATTATAGATGTTGTAAGCCACCATGTGGTTGCTGGCAATTGAACTCAGGACATCTGGAAGAGCAGCCAGTGCTCTTAACCTCTGAGCCATCTCTCCAGTCCCTGTCTTGCTTTAATTATTACAGTAAAGCTATTTTAAAAAATTACATGTAGAAAATGGCATGGTGATCCACGCCTTTAATCCTAGCACTTGGGAGGCAGAAGCAAGTGAATCTCTGTGTATTCAAGGCCAGCCTAGTCTACATAATGAGTTCTGGGATAGCTATGGCTATGTAGAGACCCAGTCTCAAAGAAAATAGAAAAAAAGCTGAGCATGGTGGTACACACCTTAAATCTTAAATCTCAGGTGGGGAGGCAGAAGCAGGTGTATTTCTGAGTTGGAAGTCAGCCTAGTCTACCAAGTGAATTTCAGGACAACCAAGGCTACACAAAGAAACCCATCTGGAAAAAAAAATTACAAGTAGAAATATTTTTGTTAAATTATATTCCTAGCAGGTGGACAGTGGTGGTGCATGCCTTTAATCCCAGCATTCCAAAGGCAGTGACAGACAGATCTCTGAGTTCTCGGCCAGCTGGCCTACGCAGTGAGTTCCAGGACAGCCAGGTCTACATAGAGAACCCCTGTCTCAGTCAATCAATCAATTTCCTAGCTAAGGAACTAGATTAATTTAAAGGTCAAATTTTGTTAATCATTAAAATTGTAATGGGGCTAGAGATGTCACTCAGTGATAGAAAAATTGCAGTCTGATGAAATTAGTGAAAGAATTTTCAGGGCAGCAACTAAAAAGCAATTTGTTCCGATGGGAGAACCTCAGTAAAAATAGCCAACTTTTCCATCAAAAAGTGTAGAATTCAGAATTATGAAGGGTAGAGAAAAACAATTAAGAATTTTATATCCAGGCTGATGAGGTGGCTCAGTAGTTAAAAACACTGGCTTCTATTCCAGATGTCCTCAGTTCAAATCCCAGCAACTACATGGTAACTTACAACCATCTGTGAAGGGATGTGATACCCTCTTCTGCCATACAGATGTACAGGCAAACAGAGCACTCCTACATTAAAAAATCATTCATACATACATACATACATACATACATACATACATACATACATACATACATACATACATACAT
>NW_026595981.1:10040751-10110496 GCF_907164565.1 Psammomys obesus | reverse complement strand
CATACATACATACATACATACATACATACATACATACATACATACATTTTAAAAAAGAATTTTATATCCAACAAAACTCTTTAAAATGAGTTGGACAGAGGTGGAGAGGAGATAAAGAGACAAGGAAGGTAGGAAGGAAAAAGAAATGGTTTAGATTTTGCAGTTGATTTTTAGATGTGACTCAAAGCATTTGTTTACAAAGTAACTTTAGACTTCCCCACAATCTGAAACTTCTATATATGAAATACAGCCTACAAAATCAAAGTCAGTGTTCAACAAGCTGTATCTTCTGTAAGTCTTTAATAACCAGAATGTGTTAAAAACTTATACAACTCAACAACAAAAAGATAACTGATTAAAATGTAGAGAGCAGGCAACACCCTTAGCAGTTGCCACCACAGGAGACAATCAAAAAACATCTAGGGAGTACTGTATGATGCAAATGACTTCCCCCTTCAACTACCATACTTCTTGTCGCCTGACTGGATTTTTGAAGCCTTGGCTTCTGTATCTGGAACCCACATGGAGACTTAAGGAAAAAGCTGAGTTTACTAGGTTGTCCTGGCTTCCACACAGTGTGTACATTTTTTACATTGTAAATTGTTTACCTTTACAGTATACAATGTACACTATATAATGTTTACATTTTGTTATTTTTAAATTTATTTTCTAACAACAATAATAATAGACGTTATAAAATTTCCTCAGGAGGAAGGGGAAATGAGAGCAGTAACTTGTCTCAGAAGTCTTAGACTAGTTTACGGTTCTTGAGTTTATCTTTTAAAATGTAAGGCAATCCAACTTGGAGTTTTATTTAAAGAACTGTATGTAATGTGCTTTTTATTACTTTTATCAATATAGTTTTTATTTTCCAAATGACCGAATGGTTCACAATAAAACTTACTGATGTCTTCAGTAATTGAACTCAATATATATTTTTGCTTTGAATGCTTTGAATATCTCTATGTGAGATATAAAAAAAGAAAGAAGTACAAATAGTTACATGTTTTCACTGCGTCTGTGGATATGCTTTCCATCAGAGATACACAAATGGTCTTCAGGTACATGAAAAGATGAACAGTATACTTAGTTGTTAAGAGAATAAAGTCAAGACCACGATTGAAATTCTGGTTTTTACCCACTAGGATGAGTTTACATTTTTGTTATTTTTCTAATTTATTTTTGCTAGCTTGCAAAAAATTAGGTTTTATTGTGATTTAAAAAAAAAAAACTTTTTTGTTAATTCTTTGTGCGTTTCACACCATGCATCCCTCCCACTCATCTCCCTGTCCCCCTGCATTTGCCCTTTACCCTTGCAACCTCTCCCCCAAAATAAAAAACAAAAATGAGCCCCCTATAAATATGTAGTTGATGGGCAGCTTGGTCTTCATGTGGGTGTGCTAGCAAGTGGAATAGGGGGATGTGTCTGACATGGACTCTGTTACCTGCTTTTGGATCACTTTTTCCTAGCTGGACTACCTTGTCTAGCCTCAGTGGAAGAAGATGTGCTTAGTCCTGATGCTACTTTATATACTAGGGCAGATTGGTATGGGGCGCTCCTTTTTTCTAAGAAGGGGAGGGAGGAAAGAAGAAAAAGGATAGGAATGGGGGACCAGGAGGAGAGAGAGGGGGCTTTGATCAGTAAATAAAGTAAATGAATACATTTTTAAAAACCAATGAACAAACAAAAGATAAAACAAAATACAGAAATCATCACATCGTGGAAGGTGCACTATGTCACGTGTGTCCCACCCCTCTTTCTGCACATCTTTACTTGCCGATGTTCATTGCAGTGAGTCACTGCTCTAGCCACAGGTCTTTTGCTTTGCTAACACCATCAATATTGGAGCCGGGACTTCTTCCAATTATCCTGTTGTTGCCCTGTACCAGCCTTTCATGTGCCCCAACAGGTCACGGATATTGTAGTTTTGGGGCGGGCCAACTGAAAGACCTGAATCTAGGTAGTAAGTGAGCTGGTGTCTATCCCCGCCCCCCCAACTCCCCCTAATCCTCTGTTTTTCCTTATCCACACCACCAGGGCAAGCCTCCAGAGCCAGCTCCATGGTGCTTCCCAGTCAAAGAGTGGAGCCCACTCTCCTAAATGCTGCAACTGACAAGGGTTGCAGTTCTTTTTCAAACAAAATTTTGACTACATCTTATTTTTGTGAGGAAGGGAATGTGATGGGCATGAGTGGCAACCAGAGGACAACTTACAG
Organism: Psammomys obesus; assembly: GCF_907164565.1. Taxonomy (NCBI): domain Eukaryota; kingdom Metazoa; phylum Chordata; class Mammalia; order Rodentia; family Muridae; genus Psammomys; species Psammomys obesus. Next base: position 10,108,280 of record NW_026595981.1, on the reverse strand, counting down.
GAGTCTGTTTTTCCTTCCATCATGTAGGCCACTGTTTTAGTTACTTTTTTTTTTTTTTTTTTTTGCCATGATCAAACACCTTGACCAAGGCAACTTATGGAAGCATTTAACTAGGAGCTTGCTTACAGTTTCAAAGAATTAGTCAGTAATCATCTTGTCAGGGAGCTTGGCAGCAGGCGGGCATGGTGCTTAAGCCGTAGTTGACAGCTTACATCCTGATCTGCAGGCAGCAAGTAGAGAAAGGTAGAAAGACCTATCTGATGTAGGCTTTTCAGATCCAAAGCCCACCCCCAGTGACACACCTCCTCCAACAACTTCTGAACAACTTCATTAACCAGGTACCAAGCATTCAAGCATTTGAGCCTATGGGAACCATTCTCATTGAAACCATCAGTCACTCATTGGCTAGACTGCTGGCCAGGAATCGACCTCTTTAAAACCCTTATGCTTGAATTTTAGGTATGCACTACTATACCTGGCTTTTACATGGAGCTGGAGATCTGAAGTCTGGTTCTTGTACTTGTACGTTAAGCACTGTCCTCTCTGAGCTATCTTTCCAGCCCCAAGGCTGTTTTGTGAATGGTATTTCATAGAGGTCTGTGACCATTTAGATTGACTTGCTGGTAGAACAGTGCTCCATTGCATTAATTGAAGTGGTGGCAGTCTCTACTGGGTACGTTTTTTTTTTTTTGTTTGTTTGTTTTGTTTTGTTTTTTGGTTTTTTTAATGTTTTTCTGCTTTGAAATTTGTTATGAAAGAAAAAAAAATTTAGTGATAAATTGCAGTTTTGCTTTCAACTTTAAAAAAATTCTTTTCATGTATTGGATTTCTTTTATCTGTGCAGAGGATGGTTAGAACGAGAAAGCAGGTATGGTCTGCAGCCAGGACACAATTGGTTTATCATCTCCATGCAATGGTGGCAACAGTGGAAAGAATATGTCAAATACGTGAGTTAAATTCCTGTATATAAATATATATATAATTTTTTTAGTAAGATTTTCAAATCTCACACTGTGGAACTACTATCCAATAATAGGCCAACTTGGACCAGTATTTAAAGGAGATGAATATTTATGAAAATTGATATGGGGCAGGCTCAATGTATGCATTTCTATACAAATTTCTTCCCTTGTCACCAGCCTATGAAAAAAGGTAGTGTCTATTTATGTTATACACTGTGTATGTTAGTTAATTCTCACATGTCTATGAGGAAGATAATAGTGATTTTACCTGTGAGGAATCTGGCGCTAAGAGAAAAAGAAACCTGGATGTTGTGTTGAGCTCAGTGTAGATCTGGATCCAGTATAGGAGCTTGTTTTTAAAGCATGTCTGGTCAACCTCATCATTTGCATTGCCCTTCACCTTTTTCCTTAAAAAGATTAGGGAGAGGCTGGACTGTGGTATCTTGCACCTTTAATCCCAGCATTTGGGAGGCAGAGGCAGGTGGATCTCTGGTAGATCTAGGGTAGCCTAGTCTACCTAAGGAGTTCTAGGACAGCCAGTACTACATAGACTTTGTCTCAATAAAACAAAAGAAAGGGCAGTGGTAGCTCATGAATTCCAGCACTCTGGAGACAGACGCAGGTGGATCTTTGAGTTTGAGGCCAACCTGGTCTACAGAAAGAGTTCCAGGACAGCCGAGAATACACAGAAAAACTGTCTCTTTCTACCTGGAACCCCCAGACTATGCAAATATTTTTGCTTCCTGTCTCCTCTGCCCAGTCATAGGTTCTTTAGCTTCTTTATTAACCAGAGATAGCTGGGGAGTAGCATTCAAATAAGATGCAGGATGTTATTTCAGTTTTCATGTTTATTGAGACTTGCTTCATGTCCTACTATGTGGTTGGTTTTGAAGAAAGTTTCTTGGGCTGCTGAGAAGAGAATGTAGTGTTTAGTATTTGAGTAGAATATTCTGTAGCTATTTGTTAGGTCCATTTGATTTATGATATTATTTAGCTCCAGAGTTTCTGTTTGTTTTTTGTCTGTATACTATTGGAGAGAGTAGGGCATGGAAGTCAACCACTGTCATTGTGCTAGGCTCAATGTGTGATTTTTAGATCTAATTGTGTATCTTTTATGGAATTAGGTGCCGTGTGTGTTTGTGTGTGTGTGTGTGTGTGTGTGTGTGTGTGTGTGTGTGTGTGTGTAAAAGAAGTATCCTCTTGGTGAATTTTTCTTTTAATGGGTATGTAGTGTTTTTCTCTGTCTCTCCTTAGTAGTTTTGGTCTATTTTATCAGATATTAAACTGTCTATGCCTACTTGTTTCTTAGTTCCCTTTACTTGGAATACCTTTTCCATCCTTTTCCTCCTAACTAAGGTAGTATCTGTCCTTGATGGTGAGGTGTGTTTCTTGGAGGCAGAAGAAAGATAGATCCTGTTTTCTAAGCCAGTCTGTGAGTCTTTGTCTTTCTGTTAGGGAATTCAGAATATTGATATTGAGAGTTATTGTTGAACAATGTATTTTAATTAATTCTTCCTACTTTGTTGTGGTGGTAGTGGTGTTTTTTTTAGACCTTTGGTTAAATGTTCCAAAATTATTCCTCTTGTCCTCTTGGTGTAGTTAACTTTCTCTTCAGATTGGTGATCTCTGTAGAGCTAATTTGGTAGACATAAATTTCCAAAATTTGTTTTTATAATGAGCTGTTCTTCTCCTTTGATTGCGACTGCTTTGCTGTATGTATTATGCTGGCATCTCTGGCCTTTCAGAGCTTCTTTATGTGGTACAGTCTTTCTCTGTATTTATGAGTCTATGTGTATATATTATATGAATATATTGTGGGCATTGTATATATGTGTATATACACATACTCATCCTCTCAAGGAAGTAAAATTTAATTATATGGTAAATGGCTTTAGCAACTCACAATGATAAGAAATAATAGATATTTATGACATTTATTGTTTTAAGATTAATTCTTTGAGGGGCACTGACTTCTCTATCAGAAGATCTAGATTCAATTCCCAGGACCCACATGTGGATTTACAACCTTCTGTAACTCTAGTTCTAGGGGATTCAACACCCTCCTCTAGCTCTAAGGGCACGGAGCACACGTGTGTTACACAGACACATGGAGGCAAAAACTGTACATGTCAAATTCAAGGGAATAAGTTTCAAAAATTTTATCCTTTAATAGCTATGTACTTGTCAGATTATTGAATTTGGCTTCTTCTCTACGATTTTAGGATGCCAACCCTGTTGTTCTTGAGCCATCATCTGTTCTAAATGGAGGGAAATTTTCATTTGGAACAGCCGTACATCCTATGGAGCAGGGGGAAGATAGAATCAGTAACAACCTCAGTTATGTGAATTCCACAGAAGAGAAATACTCTGACAACATTTCTTCTGCATCTGAAGCCTCCGAGTCTACTGGCAGTGGTAAATATAGTTTGCCTTCCACAGGTTCTTATATAACCCAGACTAACCTTGACCTTGCTTTGTACCTGAGAAGGACCTTGAGCTTCTGAAACTCCCGCCTGTATTTCCTAAATACTGGGATTACAGCCATGTACCACCACACCACACTCACGATTATTCTTAGCTGAGTCTGCTTTTATGGTTAGAGTATTGGCATCAGGCTTCAATTCAAAGGGGTAGATTTTGAATGAAATGGTCAATTATAAAATTCTTGAAAGTATTGCTGTTTTGTAAGTAAACTCATATTCTCTCAGTATAAAAGTTTTTTTTGTTTTGTTTTGTTTTGTTTTTTACTTTTCAGTAGCCACACCACATTGCTATTTAATCTACTTTGCTAATAAATTTAGTCTAGTGAAAGCAGATTTTAGGAAAATAATATTAGCCATTTCTAGAACTCTTTAATCATAATCATGTTTTCATTGGATTTAGATCCTTGCATCAGACTGGCTCAACATCTCAGTCCAGAATTTTGGGTTGTTTTTTTTTTTTTTTTTTTTTTTTGTTGTTGTTGTTGTTGTTATAAAAATACCACATATTAATAATACTTTGCATAACTCCCTCTGTCATTTCTACTTCTCTGAAACTTAATGGTTCTGTACTTATCAGAAAAATAATTTGGTACTATTGTGGTTCTACTAATTGAGAATGATCCCTCTTAATTGCCAATTAAATAGCAAAACCCTCTTAATATACCCTGGCTTTATTTTCTCCTCTGACGTTGTCTCCCCTTTTCTGTGGGAGTATTAAGCAAACTGACAGAGCCAGCATTTTTCTTCATCCTGTGTAGAGTCTACTGTTTCTCATCCCTAGTGACACTACAGAAATCCTTTAGTAGTCCTAGAAGTATTGTGATCTGCTTTAACACCACACTTCATTCTCATTTTCTCTCCATCTTCCTTTCCTTCCTCGTCCAACTTTGATGCTGAGAGTCCAGGATGACAGATGTGCTGACTCCATGCTCTACTATGAGCAATAGCCTTGGCCCAGCTTCCAAAAGAGACAGGATGATTTCTTAACCCTGTCTAAGTTTCTATCTGATGTGTATTGTATTGTCTAGCATTGTTACCCACAGGATGAGTAGTACCACAAATAGAAGTTTACAAAGCAGTTGATAACTAGAATGTTTACCAAAGAGTGTTGAAATATCTTAAAGTACTATCAGGTTCAAACTCTGCCATTATTAGTCATTTTTCTCTGTGTGTATTCCTATTATAAAGATCATAACTTCCTTTTAAATAGATACATTTAAAAAAAGTAGGCACTGGTTGGGTGGCAGTGGTGCACACCTTTAATCCCAGCACTCGGGAGGCAGAGGCAGGCAGATCCCTATGAGTTCGAAGCCAGCCTGGTCTACAGAGTGAGTTCCAGAACAACCAGGGCTACACAGGAAACCCTGTCTTGAAAAACAAAAACAATGAGGATTAAGCATCTTTCCTAGGGTCCTTCTTCTTGTTCCTCATTCAGAAAGGCAAACGGAATAGACATCAGAAGCGGGAGAAGACAGAACAGGACAGGAGCCTACCACAGAGGACCTCTGAAAGACTGTACTGATCAGGGTATCAAAGCAGATGCTGAGATTCAGCCAAACTTTGGGCAGAGTACAGGGAATCTTACAGAAGAAGGGGAATATAGAAAGACCTGGAGGGGACAGGAGCTCCATAAGGACACCAACAGAGCCAAAAAACATGGACGCAGGGGCCTGGCAGAGGTCGATGCTCCATCCAAAGACCATGCATAGAGGGGACCTAATACCCCTGCTCAGATATAGCCCATTGACTGTTCAGTCTCCAAGCCAGTACTCTAGTAAGGGGAACAGGGACTGTCTCTGGCATGAACTCAGTGGCAGGCTCTTTGATCACTTCCCCCTGGGGGGTGTGCCTTGCTAGGCCACAGAGGAAGATGGTGCAGCCAGTCCTGATGAGACTTGATAGGCTAGGATCAGATAGAAGGAGAGGAGGACCTCCCCTATCAGTGGACTAGGGGAGAGGCATAGGGAGAGAAGGGAGGAGGGAGGACTAGAAGGAGCCTTCAGGCAGGATACAAAGTGAGTAAGTTGTAATAAATAACAATTAAAAAATCATTACAAACTGGAAAAAAAAAAGAAAAACAAAACAATGACAACAAGAAATTAGGCACTAAGTATGGTGGTAGGAGAACCCCTTTAAAGGGAGTAAGGGCCAGGTGGATCTCTGAGTTCAAGACCAGCCTGGTCTATGTAATATGAGTGCCAGGCTAGCCAGAGTTACACAGTGAGAGCTTGTCTGAGAAAGAGGGAAGAGTGGTTTAGAGTCTTCCTTATACTGTTTTTTTTGCCAAGAATATTTGGAGTAATGCTTCAGTAGAAGAATTTTAGGAAGTTACTTGGCCTTCTTTCCTTCCTTCCTGTCAGGATATCTGTAATTCTCATTATGAATTATAGATTCTAAGATGGTGGCCAAATACTCATTTGGTAACATTTTTGAAAACTTTTATTCTAATCCTCTCTTTTGTCTAGAAAAGAATGCATCTGTCCTTCCTATCTTCTATATATTTATTGAAATGTAAAACTTTAATGACATAGTAGGATAACAGCATTAATATAGTACATCGACATCTTAGTATGTATCTTCAAACCTATGTATATATAAAAGCTAGAAATAAGAAACTACATCATTATTTTGTTTTGTTTCTTGATAGGCTTTCTGTACAGTGCCACACCAGGGGCAGATATATGCTTTGCAAGGCAACATAATACTTCTGATAATAACAACCAGTGTTTACTAGGAGCCAATGGGAATATCCTTTTGCACCTTAATCCTCAGAAGCCAGGAGCTATTGATAACCAGCCATTAGTAACACAAGAACCAGTAAAGGTAAGTGTTTGACATCAGACCTTCAGATTGTTCTCTTCCAAGTAGCCATTAAATTTCAGAGATTTTAGCACAAAGGAAAACATTGTAAAGCTGGGTACAGTGGCACACACCTGTAATCCTAGCATTCTGGGAGGCAGAGAGAGGCAGATCTCTCTGTGAGTTCAGGGCCAGCCTGGTCTACAGAGTGAATAAAGAACAGCTAAGGCTACACAGAGAAACCCTGTCTTGAAAAAAAAAAATTGTGATTTATCTAACTTAGCCTGTTGTAGGCTTGATATCTTCTCATAGTCCAGCTGTGAGAAACAATATGCTGTGTAGCCCTGGCTGTCCTAGAACTTTCTATGTAAGACCAGGCTTACCTGGAACTCAGAGCTCTGCCTGCCTTTGCCTGCTAAGTGCTTCACTAAATGCATAGGCCACCATATGTAGCCCAGAGTTCCCTTAAATAGTTCCTTGGAAAGTAAAACCTATAATTTTCTGAGAAAATCTTATTTTCTGGGCTGGGGGTGTAGCTCAGCAGCCATTACCTTGTTCACAGCACAGGATCTACCAAAAGTCAAAGGAAAAAATTAATTTCTACCAATATGAAAGAAGTAATTTGTTCTATGTCTAAGAGTTTTTTTGATGTACGAGAGATTAGAAAATTGAGTATCAGTAAATTTCATTCTTTCTAAGGCTACATCATTAACACTAGAAGGAGGACGATTAAAACGAACTCCACAGCTAATCCATGGAAGAGATTATGAAATGGTCCCAGAACCTGTGTGGAGAGCACTTTATCATTGGTATGGAGCAAACCTGGCCCTCCCTAGACCAGTAAGTATAGCTAATAATGCTTATATGAGGAGTAGTCGTAGAAGAGTGCATGCGGATATGTGGTGTATGAAGGCCAGAGGTTGATATTTACTTCTGTGTCAATTTTCCTGGTCAAAATTTAGTTCTTACTTTATGATAGCATAGTACTTGAAAACTGTTCAGATTAGTTTGAACAGAAACTATAGGTTCTATCCAGGCATGGTGGCACACACCTTTAATCCCAGCACTTAGGGAGGCAGAGGCAGGTGGATTGCCTGGTCTGCAAAGTGAGTCTAGGACAGCCAAGGCTACACAGAGGCACCCTGTCCTGGAAAAAACAAAACAAAGCAAAGCAAAAACATTACAGGTTCCCTTACACCTTATTTATTCAGTTAATATTTAAGTAATAACATGTTTTGGAAGGGTATTAAAATACAATTATATTATTTGCATCCACTCCCTTTCCTTTCTTCAACTCCTCCTACCACCACCTACTCCACCCCAAACTCTTAGCCTCTTCCTCCCCAATTGTTACTTACAGACATGCAAGTGCCAGTTCCAGTATCCCTCATGTGTGTGTGTGCACGCGCACACACACACACACACACACACATTCATGACCAACGAAGGACATTTAGTGTTGCATGCACATCATTTCAAGTTGACCACTTAGAGTTAAATAAGTTAAATAAATAAACTCCTCCATGGTGGAAGACATTTCTCCTTTTAGCATGACTTTGTTGCCTGTAGTTCTTTTGTTTAGGGTTGGAGCTGCTTGAGTTTTTAACCCTTCCATGTTAGCTTATCTTGGTGTTCTCCTTAGACAGGTCTTGCATAGGCAGCCTTATTGTTGAGGTATCATGGATAATGCTTCCTTGAGCAGTTGTGATTTTTTTTTTTTTTTTTTTTTTTTTTTTTTGTAATGCTCTGTTTTGAAAAGAAGCTTTGAGGGTTGGATACTACACTTATATTTGAGATACGGAGTTTTTTGTTTGTTTTTTTAAATGATTTATTTATTCTTATTTTATGTGCATTGGTGTTTTGCCTGCATGTATGTCTCTGTAAAGGAGTCCGATCCCTTAGAAGTAAAGAGAGTTGTGAACTGCCATGTGGGTACTGGGAGTTGGACTCAGGTCCCTGGCAGAGCATCCAGTGCTCTTAACCACCGGCCCATCTCTCCAGTACCACCCACTCACCCCTTTTAACTCTTAATTATGCTTTTAAATGAAAAGTGCGATGAAAATGTCCACAAATTCTAACCTTGAAAGATTAATTTAGGAGCAAAAACCTGAGTATATTCAAATCTATGTAACTTCATTGTATTAGTAAACTACTAAAACATAGGCATGGACTTGTTGAACATTTTAGAATTAGTATCAGAACTTAGCATGGTGACATATGACTACAGTACATAGGTTCAGGGCAGCCTGCTGTATACAGCAGCACTGTCTTTAAGAGAATCTTAGGTTAAAGGCTAGAAACTTGTCTCAGTGGTTAAAGCACTGGCTGATCTTGCAAAAGAACTTTTGTTTGCTTCCTGTCACCTAGACAGGAAAGATGGTGGCTTACATCTATCTGAACTTAAGTTCCATGGAATCTGATGACCTCTTTTGGCCTCTGTGGGCACCAGGCACACGTGTGGTAGGAGTGATGGCTTAGTGGTTGAGAACACTGGCTGCTTGCTCTTCTAGAGGACCTGGGTTTGAGCCCAAGTACTCACATTGACTCATGTGGTCAAGGGCATTGTACTTACATGGTGAACAGACATACGCCCATACATACAAAATAATAATAAAAGAAATGCTCTGTTGGCTGGCCTGGAACTCCCTACCTTGGTAGACCAGGCTGGCCTCTAATTCACACCTGCTTGTGCCTCCTGACTATGGGATTAAAAATGTGTGTTACCACAGCTAGATTAGAAAACTTTTTAAAAGTAATATATATAATATATTAATTTCTTTAAAAAAACATACTTACAAAATACAAATAATTTTTAAAAAAAGCACCAAAAGGGGTTAGAGAAATGGCTCAGAGTTTAAGAGCACTTGCTGTTGTTTCAGAAGACTAGATTTGGTTCTTGCAACCATGTGGCAGTTCACGTAGCCACATGGCAGTTCGCAACCATCTGTAGCTCCAATTCCAGGGGATCTGATGCCCTCTTCTGGCCTATGCAGCTGGAAGGCACACATGTGGCACATACAGATACAGGCAAATAAAACACTCATAAGATAAATAAATCTAAAAGCTTTTTAATAGAACCTTAAGTTTGACTACAAAGCTTTATTTCTTTTAATAGTCATCACTACTTTTTTATCTTTCATAAAAATAGGTAATCAAGAATAGCAAGACGGACATCCCAGAACTAGAATTATTTCCTCGCTATCTTCTCTTCCTTCGACAGCAGCCTGCCACACGGACACAGCAGTCTAACATCTGGGTGAATATGGGTATGATGAGCCTGAGAATGTTTCCTCAGCATTTGCCTAGAGGTAATTTAAGAATGCAGCAAGAATGCCATGTAGTTCCTTAAAAGTAAATTGAAAATCACATTGCTCAAAGTTTGGTGCCACTGTGCTAATGTATGCCATCTGCTTTCATACAGAATCAGTAAATCATTTGTGAGCTTAGATCTGTGGTCATGCACAAGATTGGATAGGGGTAGAGGCAGTAGAAAATTTAAAAGGATTATTTTCCTTTTTTTTTTTTTTTTTTTTTTTTTACTTTGTAATAACAAATAGAATAAATTTTACGTACTTTTATTTTGTTTTTGGGGTAAGCCATTGTAAATTGTTGTTATACCTAAGCTGCAGTTGACTGACCATTGACTGGTCTTTTAAGTGTTACTCAAATTTATTGAAGTAATCCTTTTCTGAGTTAATTTTGTTTTGACAAAATGAGAAATATTTCTCATGTTCTAAGAATGTTTTGTAAGGGGCATAATACAGAGCAAATAGAAATAGTTCAAAATGAAAGTGATACATTTGCTTTGATTTTTTGAGACATTTTGTTGTTGTGTTTGGTTGGTTTTTATTTGTTTGTTTTTGTTTTCCGTTTTGGTGGTGGTGGTAGATGTTAAACCCAGGGCCTTGTATATGCTCTATCACTTAGTCACATCCTCAGCCCAACATTGAAAAATGCCAAGCCATCCCTCAACAAAGGAAGAAAAAAGCAAAATCTGTCAAAATCTCTCTCTTTTACAAACACACACACAAAATGCCAAGCCATCCCTCAACAGAGGAAGAAAAAGCAAAAAATCTATCAAAATCTCTCTCTCTTTTACACACACATACACTCACACACACACACACACACACACACACACACACACACACACACTCATGCGTGCATGGGTGTGCTCATCCTCAACCAGGTCTGGTAGCACACACCTTGAATCTCAGCACTTGGGAGGCAGAGACAGATGGATCTCTGTGAGTTCCAAGCCAAACCTGGTCTATATACCAACTTCCAGGCCACCAAAAGCCGCATAGTTGAGATGCTATCTCAAAATAGATAGAAAGATAGGTAGGTAGGTAGATAATATTTCCCTTTGATTTCAAGCTAAAGTTAAATTTTGCTGATGGAGAATGCTTGTGTACTTTTCCCTTGAAAATATTTGAAATTGTTCAGTAATAAAAAAGTAATAAATCTGAGGTAGCTAGATGACACCATAGGTAAGCACACTGGCCACCAAGCTTGCCAGCCTGAGTTGGATTCCCCAGACCCATGTGGTGAAAGGAGAAACTTAACTTCTACAAGTTGTTCCCTGACTTCTACATGCACACTTGTGCACTTAACACACACACAGGCACATACTAAATAAATGTAAAATAAAAATATTTAATTAATTCATCAATTCACAGAGTCTCCAGCTTTATTTGATGTTGTTTGAATGTTATAACTTCCACCCCTGTGTAAGTACTAGCTCTTTGAATTTTAACAAGGTTATTTTCCTTAAAGGTTACATTTAGGGTCTGGAGAGATGGCTTGTGCTTAAAAGCATTTATTGATCTTATAGAGGACTCAGGTTCATTTCCCAGCACCCAAATGGCAGCTCACAACTGTCTGTAACTCCAGTTCCAGGGGACCTAACAAAATACCAATGTCCACAAAATAAAAACAATTAAGTTTTTTTTTTTTTTAAATGGCTACATTCAAATAGTATATGAAGATGATTTCACATATTGTTTGGTAACAATTAGAACAAAACAGCATTCACTGTCTAACCAAACTTTGTCTTTGGGGAAACCATCAAAATCAAGGAACAATGAAATATAATCTTTATGAAACATTTTTGATTTAACTTTCTGGTAAATAGAAATGTTAGCATACCTTTCATGGCACCCATAGCATGTCTTTTTTGATTCTCTTTGAAAGATAACATGAGAGGCAAGATGTGTTGTTGCATTTTTAGTAAGTATGTGTAACTCTTGTGCTGATCCTAGATTTTTGCTGCTTCTGTAAGTTCCTGATTTGCTGGTTCTCTTCAAAAGCCGAAAATTATGCATAAGTGGCTGCCTGCTTAATGGGCTAAATTGTGTAGACTCTAGAACTCAGTCTTTGTTTTTGTGGCCTAGGACAGTGGATGTCAGCTGGGCACTATGCTGGCTAGTGCTTCTGAATCCTAGAGCGGGATAGTTCTGGTGCTCTCCAACTAATTATGAAACCAATCATTAATCATTGTGAATTTTATAAAACTACTTTCTTGCTGTAATCTTAAAACTAATCCTCTGATGTATAATTGGAGAAATTTGTTCCTTTGTTTAGAGGGTTATTCTTTGCTTGCTTATAGACAAAGATTTGCTTTGCTACATGTTTAAAAACCATGGTTGAGTTTTGTTCTGCTATATGCAATATGCTTATTGGTAAAAGACTCAGTTATTACCTCCATTCACTAGGCTTTTTAAAAATTATTCCTTACGAAGTAGTAAATATGCCAACTTTTCCATGGCTGTGATAACTGAGATAGGGTTAAGTCATTATTCTTTAGATGGCTTTTCAGCCTTTCTTAGCTGAATGGGTTCTTCTTGGAAGCTTTAAAAAAGATAATGATGGTTAATAAATAAAGACTCCAAAACAAATAAACAAACAAAAAAAGTATTTCATGGGAGAAAAAAAAATTACTAACCAGGTGAAAAATGGCCTGGATCCATAACCATGTACTCCAGGAAGGCTATGTTAACATAGATAGGCATAGATAACCGTTGTAAAGGACAGCTTTTTTCCTAAATTTTTTACTAAGTCGTTGGCCAGTAGTTAGACATTTAATTTACAACCTGTCTTTGATTTCCAAAATGCCTGTTGTTTTACCCTCATGTTTTAGCTGTACCCAGACTTAGTGTATTTAGTGTCTATGTATAAAGTCCTCAGATCAGCCCCTCTAAGAGCCTGAAAGACAACTGTAACGCCAGTGTTTTTGTTTCTATCTTGAGCGCTTGAGGAATATAAAGTCATTGTGTTGCCCTCAATGGGTAGACAAACTAGATGATTTGCTCCTATTTTTCAACAAAATAATTGTTTAGTTTGTTTAGTCAGGAAAGCTTCTTGTCTTCATTTAAAAATACTGTCTGGCCATGTATAACCTGAACCAATTTCTTTTACCTGTGACTGTTACCATATAATTGGGTCACTCGATGACAGAATGATGTGATTAGTAATTCTGAGTTTTAAGAACTAGATTAAGTGAGCTCAGTTTACTATGGAATTCAAATTCCATTCTATTTCACTCACCCTCTTCATTTTATTTTCCAGTTCTGGGCCTTAAACCCAGGTCTTTTTAGTTCTTCAGGACAGGGTTTCTCTGTGTGGCCTTGGCAGTCCTGGACTTGCCCTGTAGACTGGGCTGACCTCAAGCTCACAAAGACCCACCTGTCTTTGCCTCTCTTGAGTGTTGGGGTTAAAGGTCTTTTGCACGTGCTGAGCAAGCACTTTACTCCTGAGCTGAAGCCCCAGCTCCCTCCCCATTTTAAAGCAGAAATTTATTTCATTTTGCTGTTGAGGGTGACCAAACTGAGGACAGCCATATACTGATATCAGTTTTTATCAGTATGTTCCTATTCTTGGGATACAGATATGGCAATTATTTGGATCTTTATGCTTTTGGTTTTGTTCTTTCAAAATTGAGGCTTTAGGGCTGGAGAGATTACTCAGAGGTTAGGAGCACTGGCTGTTCTTGCAGAGTTCAACTCTTAGCAACCACAGGGTGGCGCATAGCCATATATCATGAGATTTGGTGCCCTCTTCTGGCATGAAGGCATAAATACACACAGAATACTGTATAAATAATAAATAAATAAATCTTTTTTTTTTAATTGAGGCTTTAATATACTTGAACTTCTTGTCTTCTCAAGCAGTCCTCCCCTTTTGTTTTTTTAAGATAGGCCCTTGTGTAGCTCAGACTGACCTTTAGGTAGCTGAGGAGGACTCCAAACTCTTGATCCTTTTGTGCTGGGATTACCATGCCCATCCATATTCAAGTTTTTCATAGTAGTCTTCATTCATAAAATTATTAAACCTCTATTTTACTTTTTGTCATTATTTCCTAAATTACTGTGGTCACCATTGCTGAGGCCAGTGTTTTATGTTTGTTTGTCTATTTGTTTTTTATGTCTCTTTTTCCTTATCGTGATTACTGTAACTCTAGGAAATGTACCCTCTCCAAATGCGCCTCTAAAGCGGGTGTTAGCCTATACAGGCTGTTTTAGTAGAATGCAAACCATCAAGGAAATTCATGAATATCTGTCTCAAAGGCTTCGAATCAAAGAGGAAGATATGCGACTGTGGCTATACAATAGTGAGGTAAGAAGTGCCTCAGGGTCTGATGTTAAGTTGTGCTGGGGATATAGTCCAATGGTAGAGTGCTTATCCAGTGTATACAAGGCCTTGGGCTTAAAAAAAGAGTTAAATCATATTTTGTAAATATGAGAATTTGTCTGTAGTAATTATACTAAAAGCCACGTCTGAGGTATCAGTGAAAACATTAGATTTTTAAGTTGTGAATATATATATGTGAGCAGTTGTAACCTGAGATCATAACGACAGTTGATCAGCATGAGCACTACTATTTTGTGAAGGTTGCTGTTTCATTATAAAGTAACAGCAGATAGGTTTGGGGATTTTTTTTCTCGGATTTTATGTTGTGTTTTACCTGCATGTATGTCTGCTACATGCCTGGTGCCCATGGAATCCAGAAGAGATGGTCAGATTCCCTAGAACAGGAGATATAGAGGGTCATACAGAAAATGGAACACTGGTCCTTCCTGAGGAAAAACAAGCGCTCGTAACCATTGACCCAGCTCTCTAACCCAATCTTTTTTTCAACTAAATAAATTTCTTGTTAGATTTTTTTGAAGTTGCTTATACGCATTAAAAATACAAACAATTCAAAGTTCATGGTAAAAATTCTTCTGACCTTTATCTTCCATTCTCCTCAGAGGCAATGCTATTAAATGCTTGTATGTTTTTCCCAGTTTATGAAGCTGGACCAAAAGTATAGTTTTCCCCAGATCTCTGTTTTCTAGTACATTCTTTCTTATGTCCTTTGATAGTCACCATTGAGAAGCATAATCATGCAGTAATTTAAGGGCACAGTTTGTGAGCCCAAGAAAGGAAAATGTGGAAAGCAACAGGTAAATTCAGTTGCAAGTTATGAAGTTACATTGCTAGGAATTACATCCTGACTCTGCCACTTGTTAGTTGTGTAACTGAGGCAGTTAGTGCTCTATACCCCAGTTTTCACAGAAAGGGGGAATAAAAATTTATTTTCTGCAGGTTCTGTGTAGTCTTACTGAACTTTGGTTTGGTTTGTGATGACCTGCCTTCTCTCTCCACAAATTACATATAATTTTGTTTCAACAACATGAGAACATTTGTAAAATGATAGAACACTTCCTCATTTCTTCACTTTGGCACCTAAACTATAGATTTGAACAACTTAATATCTATAACTTAATATCTGATAGTAATGTCATTCATTTATTATTGTATTTTTTTTTAATTAACAAAAACATTCCCTGCTCTGTAGAACTACCTGACTCTTCTAGATGATGAGGATCATAGGTTGGAATATTTGAAAATCCAGGATGAGCAGCACCTGGTAATTGAAGGTACGAAAGGAAATGTGCTTCTACATGAGATGGAAGGCGGTTGTGACTGTGGTGATGTATGTCAGGGAGGGTTTACTTTTGTTTTGGATTTTTGGTGGTTTGGTTTGGCTTGGTTTGGTGTTTGTTTGCTTTTGTATTTTTGAGACAGGGTCTCTTGTAGCCCAGGCTGACTTTGAACTTCATAGAATAGATGAGGGAGACCTTTGACTTCTGGTCCTCTTACCTCTGCCTCCCAAAGGATGGAATAAATAGAGTTTTAGTTTAGGGTAAGACTTTTAAGAATCACTCACTAGGAATCTCATTTTACAATTTTCTCAAGATAGTTAGCATAATATTTTTTATGTTAAAGAAGACCCACTGAACTCCTAGTGTGTTTCTTACTTACTAGATTTTTTCACAAGAAGAGTCACCTGTCTGTATGTAGCCTTAGGCTGACCAAGGAAGGAAAATGTGGGTGGCAATAGGTAAATTCAGTTGCAAGTTAAGAAGTTTCATGAAATTTTCCGACCACCACTTTGAGTTTCAGTGAGGATATCAACATTTCCCCCATTACTGGGGATTGCACCTAGGATCTCGTGCACGTGTGGTAACCGCTTAGCAATGCTCCCAGCTCCCCTCTTAGATTTCCATCTCCATCAGCACTGGTCCCCACCAACAATGCTGCTCCTGCACCCACCCAGAATTTACACATTGCCACATTCATATGCCAAAATTGTGGTGTCTTTCCTCATCATGTCTCATGAAAACACTACTAGTTGCATGTAAAGAAATTAGTAGATTACTTCAATCAGTGATTTTCATATTTTTGTTGTTTTAAGTTTGGGAAATTTCACTGTCTCTAAGCTTTAATTATTTCTGTACATGGTTAAATATAATTTTACTTCAAGTTGGTAATTTAAGTAGTACCGTATTATTTGAAATGACTTTAAAGTCTTCAATACAAAGAGTAGAAATGAATGAGCTATAACAACGTGTATGTGTGAAGATGCAGTGATAGAATCCATTACTTTGTATACTAACCTAAAAAAAGAAAAATCAATGGAAAAAAGAGAGTGAGGGACTAAGGATGTAGTTCAGTTAGTACAGTGCTTGCCCAGTGCAGGCATTTGATTCCTGCACCACATAAAACCAGCCAGAGTACACATGTAACCCCAGCCTCAGGAAGTGGAGGCTGGTTATCTTTGACTACAGGTAGCAAGCTTAAGACCAGCCTGGGCTACATGAAACACTCAAAATATAAAAAGCATTGGAATGTTTTCAGAGCTAGCTACTAAAATATCATACTTACTATTTTTTAAAGTTCTGATTTAGCAATAACTTTTTATCAAAGAAACTGAGTGAATATAAATTGTTTGGATAAGAATTTAATACATTTCAATTGTCTTTCCAGTTCGCAACAAAGATATGAGCTGGCCTGAAGAAATGTCCTTTATAGCAAACAGTAGCAAAATAGATAGACATAAAGGTGAGTAAGTGTATTATTTTTACAGACTTTTTTTGTTATAGTTGGAGATATTCTCACTATGCCATCTAGGCTCTAGGCTGTGCCTGAATACTTGATCCTCCACTGCCTCTGGAGAGCTGAGATTACAGGTGTTTGCCATACCTGGCTTAGAGACAGTTTTAAACTTATTCTTTTTGTTCTTGTTGAGTAAACTCTTACCAAGTTATTTTCCAGGTTTTTTTTCTAACTGGAATTAATTTTTTGTTTTGTGTGTTTGTTTGTTGAGACAAGGTTTCTCTGTGTAGCCTTTGTTGTCCTAGACTCACTTTGTAGACCAGGCTGGCTCCAAACTCATGGCAATCCACCTGCCTCTGCCTCCCTGAGTTCTGGGATCAAAGGTGTGAGCCACCTCACCCGGCCACGCAACTAAATGGTTTATACACCAGATGTGGTGATACACTTTTGTAACCTCAACTTTTGAGAAGAATTAAGTTCAGATCACCAGCACCCGTGTAAAAATTCAGGCACTGTAGGACATACTTGTAATCTCAGCTCTGGAAAACAGAAATAGAAGGATTCCTGGTCAAAAGCCGGGCCAGTTAGTGAGCTCCAAGTTCAGTAGGAGACTGTCATAGAAAGTAAATGGAGATACTGTTTAGGAAGAGACCCATGTCAACCTCTCATCTTCAAACACCACATATGTACACATGCAAAAAATTATTCACATATGTTGTTGATTTGTTTTGTTTTAAAACAGTGTTTTACGGGAAATGGTGGGGTGGATATGACAGATACATTATATAAGTATATACCTGCCTTTGCTTCCCACCACCACCTGGCTTTTTTTTTTTTTTTTTTTTTTTAATAAATTGTTTTAAATTTCTTTTTCTTTTTAAATCTAAGATTTTTTTTTTTTTTAAGGCCACATGATTTTTCCAGTGCAGCCTCCCTAGTGCTAGGATCATAGGTGTGTACAACCATACCCAGCATAAAAACATCCTTGGAGAACTTAGTTCTGGGGTATTTTTCTTGTTGTCTTAAACAACGTCTCATACTGAACTCCTAATCCTCCTGCTTCCATTTCCCAAGTATTGGGATTATGAGAATGTGCTACCATGCCTAGTGTAAGATACCAATACCACAATAATTAAAAACAAGAGATTAACACCATTTATCTCACTAAAAGAACTTTAAAATCACCATGTTGAGAAGCCGGTGTAGTAACACATGCTTATAATGCCAGTACATGGCAGGTTAATGCAGGAGGATGTCTAGTCTGAGGCCAGCCTCTGACATTCAGTAAGTCTTTATCAAAAGAGAAAAAATATAGAATAACTAAATTGAATACAAATAACCATTCCACAGCATATTGGTATAGCTAGGCTTTTGTCTCATATTATTTGTTGCAGTTCCCACAGAAAAGGGAGCCACAGGGCTGAGTAACCTGGGAAATACTTGCTTCATGAACTCAAGCATCCAGTGTGTTAGTAACACACAGCCACTGACCCAGTACTTTATCTCAGGGAGACATCTTTATGAACTCAACAGGTAATCTTTATGACCCCTAGCAGTTTACCTTCTGTAGCTTTGATCTGAATCCACTATTGCCTAAATCCCCCTTTCCTTTAACTTTAAGAAGAAAATGTTGTTTAGTTGCCTCATTGAATATGAAATAAGGGCGAAGGGGTCTGTCTCTTGGTAGGTAGTTTTTGTGCCCACATGATTGTGAATTATGGAGGATCATTGACAACAAATTTTCCTCTCAAATTTCTAGGACAAATCCCATTGGTATGAAAGGCCATATGGCTAAATGCTATGGTGATTTGGTGCAGGAACTTTGGAGTGGAACCCAGAAGAATGTTGCCCCATTAAAGCTTCGGGTAAGCAGACCAAAATACTATGAAAATATGTAATTCTCTAATGGTTTTTTTATCACTTATATTGTACTTTTTCTCTATTTAGCTTTTTATCTTTCACTAAGTATAACCTAGATACCCAAATATTTGTATGTGTTCAAATGAAAAATACTTTTGTATATGTAGCGAAAAGTAGGAAAAGACCCAAGAAATAGTCCCTTTTTGAGACATTGTTTATTTTACAGATTTACCGTCTGATTTATTTGTATGAAGAGTAAACCCTTTTGGTACTCCTTGGCTGCTAGTATAGGCTGCCTAATTATACCTGATAGTTTTTTTGTTCTTTAGCATTGCTAAATCATTTGTAAATCTTGATAGTTAAACCGTGTTATTTCTCCTCTAACAGTAAAAGCTGAGATGTAACAAGACAAGAATAGGTAACTAGAAGAAAACAAATAGACTAGGAAATCTTTTAGTGTGAGCAGTTGCCATTTTACTATTTCTATAAATACAAATTCATAAAATAAATATCTGTGTAAATAAAGAACTGTTTGCTTCGATGGTGTCTTAGGGTTTTATTGCTATGATGAGATATCATGACCATGACAACTTTTATAAAAGAAAACATTTTATTTGAGGTGGCTTTCAGTTCAGAGGTTTAGTCCATTATTGTCCTAGTGGAAAGCAGGGCAGCATGCAGACAGACATGGTGCTGGAGAGGTAGCTGAGAGTTCTACATCTGGATCAACAGGCATCAGGGAGGAGAGGGAGTGACACTGGGCCTGGCTTGAACTTGTGCAGCCACAGAGCCCACCCTCAGTAACACATTTTCTCCAACAAGGCCACACCTTCAAATAGTGCCACTCCCTGTGGGCTTTTGGGGACCTTTTTCATTCAGACCACCAAAGATGGTATCGAACTGGGCAATACCATTGCCAAAATGCCTCTCATTTTTTTTGATCATTTGAGATCAGAGTTAGAAAGAGTAAACTCTTATCCAGAATTTGTTTGCTAAAATAGAGGATGATTAAATATTGTGCCATTTACTTTTCTTTCTGATGCTTATCATGATTGAATTATAGAACCTGGTCATTCCAAATTTTATAGAATAGGAAATAATGACAGTTACTTCTCATTTTTATAGTGGACCATAGCAAAATATGCTCCCAGGTTTAATGGGTTCCAGCAACAAGACTCCCAAGAACTTCTGGCTTTCCTCTTGGATGGTCTTCATGAAGATCTCAATCGAGTCCACGAGAAGCCATATGTGGAACTAAAAGACAGTGATGGCCGACCCGACTGGGAAGTAGCTGCAGAGGTTTGTTAGTTTTGAGTGTCTGTTGTTGTTTCCTACTACTGACTAAGCTGGCCACCTGTCTCTTTCTCCCTCTCTTTTTTTAAATGCCTTTTCATGGGTAAGCTGGGCAGTGTATGTGTACAATGTACAGGCTAGAGGTTCATGTTGGATGTTATCTGTGTCCCTCCTTTTTGAGATGGTGTCACTTACTAAAGTTCACTGATTTGGCAGACTGCTTAGCCAGCAAGCTCCAGGGATCCTCCTGTCTCCACCTCCCCAGCACTGGGAATGCAGGCATGCAACAAGACCCCAGGTTAACATGGAATTTGCTTTTTTGTTGGCCAACTAATTCTGAGTGTGTGGCTGCCCTGGGGTGTGGTTAACATACAAGTGTCTCTCCATTTAAGAAAACTAATTTTGAGCCTGGCAACGTGGTGCACGCCTGTGATCCCAGCACTTGGAAGGCAGAGGCTAATCTCTTGTGAGTTGAAGGGCAGCCTGGTCTACAAAGTGAGTTCCAGGACAGCCAGGGCTACATACAGAGAAACTCTGTCTCCACAAAAGAAGGAAGGAAGAAAGGAAGAAAAAGAAAAAAAAAATTTTTGATTCTTCTAGAAGCTATCAGCTGCAAATAGCTTTTTGATTGGAGGTTGGATTTTGTGCCCTCTTCCTCTTCTTTGTGCTAGGATGCTATCTGGTTTGAACTTGGGCGGGTCTGGTGTGTACACAGTTTCTGTGAGTCTGTCTGTGCATCCAGCCCTGTTGTGTCTGGAAAATACTTTTGTTTTTGCTTCTTTTTTTTTTTTTATTTATCTTTCACCTCTGGCTTGAGGGGAGGGTTATTATAAAGACATCCTGTTCAGTAGTGAGCTCTCCAGAGCCTTTCACTCTCTGCATGTTGTCCAGTCTCTGCATGTCTTAATTCCCATCTACTGCAAGAAGAGGCTTCTCTGATGAGGGTTCAACACTGACCTATGGGTATAACAGTGTGTTGTTAGGAGTCATTTTGTTATGTTCATTTAGTAGAAAATTAAAGGTTTTCCTGTAGGACTTAGGAACTCAGATTCTTGGCCCCAGTAACATTATCAAATATAGGTTCCATCTTAGGGAGTCTGCTTTATATCCAATCAAAGGATGGTTGGTTACTGCCAATTCATATGTGCCACTATTGCATGAGTGGGTATATCCTGCAAGCAGATCCCTGTTATAGCTCTCAAGGTTCATAGGTAAGACTGATTAATTTTCTTTTCCTGTAGCGTATGTAGTGTCTTCCAGCACTATAAACACAAGTCAGTAAAGGTGAAGCTCAGTTTCTCCATGTCCAGTGACATAAGTCTGTGAGATCTTCAACATTAGGGCTTTACCATCAGGTTGTGGAGGATAACCAATAGCAGTGGCAATAACCTGTAATATTTGGGGAGTCTATGGGATCCCTTTGGCCAACAATTTAAAAAGATGTAACATATTCCTAGAGCCTAGGGTTTTATTTAGTAGTATATGGTGTGTAGTTGAATCTCTCTATGTAGCCCTCAGTGTCCTGAAACTTGCTGTGTAAACCAGGATGGCCTCAAACTCAGAGATCTGCATATTCTGCCTCCAGAGTGCTAGGATTAAAGATGTACACCAGCCATACCCTGCTTGGTTTTGAGTCTTATAAAAGTGATAAATGCAATGTTTTGACCACAAATGTATATGGCACAACTTAATTTTAACAAGAGTGTTCTGTGGTTATGGTTTAAATCCAGTATACTAAACCATTATTTTTAGATTGTATTGTAAGGCTTATCTTTTGAATTTTGAAAATAAAATTTTGTGGTCCTTTTCCTTGATAGGCTTGGGACAACCATTTAAGAAGAAATCGATCAATTGTTGTGGACTTGTTCCATGGTCAGCTAAGATCCCAAGTGAAATGCAAGACATGTGGGCATATAAGTGTCCGATTTGACCCTTTTAACTTTTTGTCTTTACCACTACCAATGGACAGTTATATGCATTTAGAAATAACAGGTAGGTCACAATCTCTGAAAAACTAATGCATTTTTTTTAAATTTGATAGCCTGAATTCATAGTTATGTGTATGCAATGAGTTCTCATAAATATGAGTAGTCGGCATGTTATAATCTGGCACTTCACATTAAGGCGCAATTTCAGGATTCAAAAGTTTGGAGCATGAGCCTGTTCTTGTGCTTATTGATGCTTTTCTTAAATTCCATACATGGCAGAAACACTTCAAAAACTTGTAAAGCCAGTCAGACTTATCAGGGGAAAATAAAAAAAAATTCTTAATTTCACTCAGTATTAGTCCTAAGTTTTATTTTAGCATTTACATTATAAAAAAGTTGTAATCTAAAATGTTTTTTATTTGCAAGTCAGATCTATCTATTATGGTATGTAAGACTTTCGTTGTAACCTACTTTTTACTAATAAAGGTCTTTCTTTTTACTAGTTATTAAATTAGATGGTACTACTCCCATACGATATGGGCTAAGACTGAATATGGATGAAAAGTACACAGGTTTGAAAAAGCAGCTGAGTGATCTCTGTGGACTTAAATCAGAGCAAATCCTCCTTGCAGAAGTGCATAGTTCCAACATAAAGGTAATATTAAATTAATTGCTCTTTCTAGGAGATCTGATTTTATCATTTAGTGATAGGTTTCTCAGTGATTTCAGTTATTATGTTAATGTCTCAGCTATTGTTCTATGGCTGGGCTCCCACAGTCCACAACACCCTCAGCACTTCTATCGTCTTGCTCATACCAGAATGGCCGATTAAGCCCTGCTTAAAGTGTTCAACTGCTTTTCTTATCCAAAGTTCCAAAGTCCACCTTCCACCAACAAGCAGCATGGTACACCCCATACCGCGGTACCAGCTTCTGTCTTAGTGTTTTCTTGTGAAGAGACACCATGACCAAGGCATTTAATTGAGGCTGGCTTACGGTTTCAGAGGTTTAGTCTATTATCATTGTGGCAGGGAGCATGGTGGCATGCAAGCAGATACGTTGCTAAAGAAGTAGCTGATCAGCAGGCGGCAGGAAGAGCAAGAGTAATAATGGGCCTGGCTTGGGTTTTTGAAACCTCAGAACCCAGACACACTTCCTCCAGCATGGCCCCACCTCCTAATCCTTCTCAAGTAGTATCGCTCCCTATTGGCTAAACATTTATATACATAAGCCTGTGGGAGCCGTTTTTATTCAAACTACCACACTTAAATAATCAAGGGAGGTTAAAAAAAAAAAAAAATACAGGGCCAGAGAGAGATGGCTGAGTGGATAAAAGCACTTACCCCCCAAGTCTGATGACCTGAGTTAATTCTCTAAGACCCACATGGTAGACAGAAATGACTCCTGACACACACATACACAAAAACAGAGCAAAAAAAAATGTGTCCTTTAATCCCAGCAGGGGTAGTAGTAGGCAGACAGAGCTCTGTGAGCTTGAAGCCTTCTTGGTCTGCATGGTGAGTTCCAGGCCAGCCGGAGCAACTTTGTCTCAAAAAAAAAAAAAAAAAAAAAATTGCTGTACATAGAGATAATTTTTCTATTTTATCTAAACCTATTTTTTTTTTCTTTCATGTTTTTTTCTTTCTATAGAATTTCCCTCAGGACAACCAAAAAGTTCGACTCTCAGTGAGTGGATTTTTGTGTGCATTTGAAATTCCCATTCCTGCATCTCCAGTTTCAGCTTGTAGTCCAATACAAACAGGTAAGATATAGTTCCTTCTCATGATAATTAATGTTAAACAATGCTCTAGGGCCAACAAAGTAGCTCACCTGATAGAGGCTTGTAGCCAGGCCTGATGAACTAAGTTCAGACCTTGGAACTCTAGGAGAGAACTGACTCCTGTAAATTATTTTCTGTCCTCCACATGCATGTTGCGGCATGTGCTTGTACACACATACATAAATGTTATAAACATTAGTCTAAGAGTTAAAATATTTTTTATATGTGTTGTGCTCAAAAGAATTTTTTTTAAAGCTTATTTATTATTTATACAGCATTCTTCCTGCAGGTCAGAAGAGGGCACCATTATAGATGGTTGTGAGCCACCATGTGGTTGCTGAGAATTGAACTTAGGACCTTTGGAAGAACAGCCCAGTGTTCTTAGTCTCTGAGCTATCTCTCCAGCCCCCCCAAAAGAATTTTTGAGCCCAGGAAAAAAACCTTTGACTGGAGATTTTTGTAAGAAAAAAATTTTTTAATGTATAACCCAGGTTGGCTTCGAACTTGTGATCCTCCTGCCTCCACCTCCTTCAACAAATCCTATTGGTGTGTGCCACCACAACCGGCTTGAAAGAACTTTAATAACTATTTGACTCAGATTTTTCTTTTGATTGATGGGGAATCTAAAATTCAGAAACAGTAAATCAGCGAAGTAGGTAGCTTTTTAGCTCATATACATGCTGTTAATAGTCATATCTCTTTTAATTCTTTTTGTAATGATAAAGTGGCACAGATGGTATGAAAGGAACATAGTACCAGAAAAAATACAAGCAATTAATTTAGCTAAATAGGAGTATGTCTGTCCAGTTATTACACATGCTTTAATACGATTGGTCACCCAGTCCTTTTGGCTTCATATACTTTGTCCTTTTATTGTGGTGCTAAGTGTCTAACCCTAAGGTTTTTGACATGCTAGGCCAGTGCTGTGCCTCTTGACAGTCTGTTGTGTAAGAGTATTTTCCCAAGGAGATGCAGCATACATAGAATTCACTTACCCCAAAAAGTAAAACCATGACAGATTAAAAGTAATGACTGCACCAAAGTCCGATTTGATGAACCGGTGAGTTTTTATTAGGCTGTTAACAGATGTATTTGTATGGGGTTGCTTACAGAAGCAGTTTTGACTCAAAAAGCAGCTCCATCACCAAGAAGCCCACCCTAGCCCTAGTGAAGACTCAAGAACTCTGTATCTCAGAGCTTTCTTCACGGCTTGAGGTCTCTCCCACACTCTGAGAAGTCGATGTTCAGCCTCCTTCCTCACACTACCTGTTTCCATTAGGCTGCAGAGTGTCCTTCAAGAACCTCGAGTTTTCACTTTGTCACACATGTGGCATTTTGTTTGTTGCCTGATTTTTTTGAGCCTGCCTTTGCTCTTGGAGAATGTTTAAATCTGGAAGAAAAATGCTATGCAACATAGTCCTTGGTTTTTGAGACAGTATAACACTGTATCTCAGTTTGCCCTGGTCTTATTGTTTAGTCTGAGATCTCCTCATATTTATGATTCTCCTGCCTCTGGGTTCCAAGTGCTGAGATTACAAATGTAAACCGTTATTCTCAGGGCTTCTTCCCTGCCAGCTTACCATTAGGTTAATCCTCCTGTTATAAAGGACTTCATAGAAAGTGAAGCTCCTCTTGCTGGCATGTGTCAATGAAGGTGATGGTGAGTGTTCTCTATTTAGAATGTCACTGTTCAGTAGGACTTTGCAGTGATGGAAACTATCATTTCTCTCCTCTAATGCAGTATCCATCAGTTACATGGGCTATTGAGCTCTTGAAATGTAGCTCTTTAGACTAAGCATTAGTCACTAAGGGAATACATTTTTATCTTAATTTTCATTTAAAAATTAACAGCTGGCTTACAGCCAGATTGGATAGAATATTTTGAGAGAAATGGAGAATTTTAGAGGAGAGGAAGGGGAAAATGAATGTAAGAATGTTTGTATACTGCATACTCATGGGATTGCTATAGAAGCTCTGCTTAACAATTATTGTAGTTCTCTTTGTTTGTCCTTTAGTCATAAGTGTAAGCTATAAAAATTAATTCTAAACTTTAAATTTGCTAAAAAATTTAGAATTGTTAATTGGTCTATGAGTTTTCCCTGTTCTGAATTAGGAGAGTATATACTGTCAATGTTCAAGACTTTCAAAATACTTGAGAAAAGAACAAAGATGATGGTGATTCAAGATTATGATTCTGTGCACATCTCTGAATTTATAGATTGCTCCTCTTCTCCATCTACAAATGGACTGTTCACCCTGACTACCAATGGGGACCTGCCTCGACCCTTATTCATCCCCAATGGAATGCCAAATACAGTTGTACCATGTGCAACTGAGAAGAATGTGACAAATGGAATAGTGAATGGTCATATGCCACCTTTTCCTGATGACCCCTTTACAGGCTACATAATTGCAGTTCACCGAAAAATGGTTAGTTAAGTATTGTGTAGCTACTATTGGTCTTGTCAACTCTCATTACTGAAATTCACCTATTTTGTTTCTTCTACATCTTTAACATACTCATTATATCATATATGTTTATGTAAGTGGTAGAACCAGGATTCTGTGTCATATGTGACTGCCATTATATGAAATGGCATTCCTTACTGTATGCTAAGTGGCAACAGAATGCTAGGTGAGGTGATGCATACCTGCAATCCCAGCACTGGAGAGGCTGAGACAGGAGAATCATGAGTAGGAGGCCAGCCTCAGTTACATAGCAAGTTTCAGGCTAACCTGAGCTAAGCGTGAAGACTGTGCCTCAGACATACAAAAAAATAAAAGAGTACACTGGATAGCCAGTACACACAAGTACTGCTTTTTTTTTTTTCCTAAAATATGTCACACATTGTTTTTTGGAGGACAAAAGAATGTTCCTAGACAAGTGTTTTTACTTCCTCCCTTGCTAAACTCCTTCCATTGAAGGCTAACTTAATTTTTTTTTTTTAATAAAAAAAAAAAAAAAGTAAGACTGGAGAGAGGTTAAAGGCACTGGCTGCTCCTCCAGAAGACCCAGGTTCAAACTCTAGTACCTACATAGCAGCTCATAACCTACTTTAACTCTAGTTCTAGGGGATCTAATGCCCTCTTCTGGCTTCCATAGGCACTGCATGCATGTGGTGCACAGATATTCATGCAGGGAAAATACCCACACACACAAAATAAAAATAAATATTTTTTAAGGTGTAGAAGGGGAAGGTTGATACGATGTCTTAGTGGTTATAGCACTTGTCAGATAAGCATGAGGACAAGACAGTTTGGATTTCTAGAAACTGTGTAAATGCCAGGTGGGGTTCTTGGAAGACTTGCCATTTTTAGGTAAGAAAACAGACAGGGAATCCCCAGGGCAAACTGCCTAGCAAGACTGGCTGTATCAGCAAACTCAAGGTTTAATTACGAGAACCTGCCTCCATGAACTGGTATAAGAATGATCAAAGGTTGTTCAACATCAGTATGCACACACATACATGAAAAAGAAAAAGATATGAAAACTAATCAGTAAGTTATTGGGACATAGTGGCAACTGACAAAAGAAAGAGCAATTAGGCTAGTAACTGAGCAAACTGTATTGCGGCTCTAATTCTGCTACTGAATAGCCAGTTGAGCCCTGTTGGCTTTGTTATCACTTTATAAAATCAAATAGTTAGAATGATGTACACGTTTAATCCCAGCACTCAGGACATAGAGGCAGGTAGATCTCTGTGAGTTTGAGACTAGCCTGGTATACATGGCAAGTTTCAGGCCAGCCATGGCTACAAAGTGAGGCCCTGTCTCAAAAATAAAAAGTTGGGTTGCTAGGTGATTTCTTTTTCTTTTTCTTTTTCTTTTCTTTTCTTTTTTACAATTTATTCATTGTATATCCCAATTGTATCCTCCTCCCTCAACTCCTCCCAGTCCCACCTTCCTTCCACCCTTCACCCCTATCCCCTTCTCCTAGTCCACTGAAAGGGAGAGTTCTCCTCTGCCATCTGCCCCTAGCTTATCAGGTCTCATCTGCCTGGATCCTCTTCCTCTGTGGCCTGGCAAGGCCACATCACCAGGGAAAAGTGACAGGTAACAACAGGTAACAACAGGTAACCGAATTCATGCCAGAGGCAGCCCCTTGCTAGGTAATTTCTAAGAGCCATTAGTTACCCCTGCCACTGTTCACCGTGGGCCTAGGGAGTATTGTTTAGTGGTAGTGTTTTTGCCTAGCCAACCAAAAAGTGGAGAGGGGGAAAAAAGAGAATAAATGACTGAAGGTTCTCAAATTCCCATTTATTATGTTTACTGGCTAAAATGTACTGCTCTGTTCATATAAGAAGAAAATAAAAGTTATCAGTGCATACCTGTAATCTCAGCACTTAAATTGCTGAAACAGGATGATCTTGACTTCCAGGCCAGCCTCAGCATACATAGTAAAACTATTATTTCAAACACAAAAACAAAACAAAAAAACCCGTTGGCTGGAGAGATGGCTCAGCACTTAAGAGCACTGGCTGCTCTTCTACAGGAGGACCTGGGTTCAATTCCCAGCACCCACATGGCAGCTCACACCTGTCTGTAATTCCAGTGGTCTTCTGACACCCTCACACAGACATACATTCAGGCAAAACAATAATGCACATAAAATAAAAATAAATTATATATATATATATATATATTTTAATTGTTTAAAGGGAAATTAGGAAGGAGGAGAAAGGAAAAGGAAATAAGCTTTTGTGGAGAAACAAAATTAGTGTGTTTAAAAAAAAAAAAGCAAGTACAATACTTAGGATGGGCTTAAACCAACCAACCAAAAAAAAAAAAAAGTACATTAATTTTTTAATTACATAACAAGAAAAATGAAATTATAGATGAGGTACTGTGTTAATTTCCAAGGACTTTTTATAACAAATTAAAGCAAACTATGGTTTAGCTGAAATTTCTTTACAGTCTAGAAACCAGAAATCTGAAATCAAGGTACCAACAGAACTGGCTGTCTCCAAAGACCCAGACATACATGTAGGCAAAATAGCTATAACACAGTATTTTTAATTTTTTTTAATAACAAAAGAGCTGAAGTAATAGCTCAGTGGGTCAGACCGCTGCCCGCTCTACCAGAGGACCTGAGTTTCATTCATATCACGCACACAGTGGTCCACAGCTGTCTGCAGCTCTATCCCCAAAGGATCTGATGCCCTTATCTGGACTCTGCAGGCATCAGGCCACTTGTGGTGCACATACATACATACATTCAGACAAAAATCACCATACAGATGAGTAAATAAGATGTTAAACTACTTAAAGTAATAATACTTTAGTAATTTCTTTACAGTCGTGAGGATTGTCAGACAGTAATTCCTTTAGAGTCAGGAATAAAGATGCCTGCCATGCAAGCCAAGTGATCTGAGTTCCATGTCATGACCACATAAAAGTGTAAAACGAGGTCTGGAGAAATAGCATAGCTGTTAAGAACACGTATTGCTCCTGCAGAGGACCTGAGGTTATTTCCCATCTCCACATCAGGTGGCTCACAAAGCACTTGTAACTTCAGCTCCAAGGTATTATGCCCTATTCTGGACTCTAAGGGGCACGTGATCTCACATGTACACAAACCCATACAGGCATATAAACATAAAAATGTTTAAAAGTTATTGAAGTACGGAGCCGGAGTGGTGGCTTAATGGTTAAAAGTATGTACTGCTCTTCTGGAGGATGTGAGTTCAGTTCCCAGGACCCATGCCAGGCAGTGCACAGCTGCCTGTAACTCCAACTCCAGGGATCTGACACCTCTGGCCTCTGAGGTCATGTGTACATATGTGGTGTGTGTGCACATATACAAACACACACACACACACACACAGATACGTGATTCAAAGCAAATAAATTACCTTTTTTTTTTAAAGTAATGAAAGTAGGAGGGGCCTGGAGAGATGTCTCAGAGGTTGAGAACACTGGCTGTTTTTCCTAAGGTTCTGAGTTCAATTCCCAGCAACCACATGGTGGCTCACAACCATCTATGAGATGCAGTGCCCTCTTCTGGTGCACAAGCACATATGCTGTATAAATAATAAATAAGTAAATCTTAAAAGAAAAGAAAGTGGGAGGAGAGGTCCAACTCTACAGAGTTGTCCTTTAACTTCCATGTACATGCCATGCCACACCCACACAAACTTACACACACATACAGTAAAGATGAAATTTAAAGTCAGCACCTGGGCACGGTGGCACACACCTGTAATCCCAGAACTTGGGGAGGCAGAAGCAGGCGAATCTCTGTGAGTTTGAGGCCAGCCTAGTTTACAAAGTGAGTCCAGGACAGCCAGGGCTACACAGAGAAACCCTGTCTCCAAAAGTAAAACAAACAAACAACAAAAAAAATTAGATCACGCTCTTGGATTAAATGAAAATATTTAAAGATGTCAGTTCACTGCAGACTTATTCAGAAATTTGATGTACAGTTTTAGTAAAAATGCTACATGTTTGTATGTGTTCTTATAATTCTTTCTATTTTATTTTATGTGTATGGGTGCTTTGCCTATAGTATGTCTTCATACTGTGTACATGCAGTGCCTGAAGAGGATGTTGGCTCCTCCATGTGTGTCCATTTTTGTGTGTGTATGCCTTCATAAACCAATTGTGACATTTGGGAATAAAAAACATGAAAAGGAACTAGAGAGCTGGCTCAGCAGTGAAGAGCGCTTGCTGCTCTTGGAGAAGAGTCACTTTTGCAGGAGATTCAGGTTCAGTTGCTAGCATCCAGGCTGCTCACAACTGACTGTAACTCCAGCTTCCTAGAATCCATTGCTCTTTTTGGCTTCCTTGTGTACCAGGCTTACATGTATGTGGTCCACATACACAGAACAACACTCAAACACATAAAAGACAAATGAATCTTTTTAAAAAGAAAAAAGGATAGCCATGTGGTGGTGGCTCACGCTTTTAACTCCCAGCACTTAGGAGGCAAAAACAGGCGGATTTCTGTGAATTTGAGGCCAGCCTGTTCTACAGAGGGAGTTTAAGAACAGCCAAGGCTACACAGAGAAACCCTGTTTCTAAAAACCAAAGGGGAAAAATAAAGAGCAAACAAGATGCTCTTAAAGAGTAAAACATAAAGAGTGAAGCTACCAGATTGCAAATTCTGTTTACCAAACTAATATGTAAGACAGTGATATTGGTGTGAAAAGGGACAAATAGATCAGTGCAATAGAATGTATAAATCAAAAAGCCTGTTTTCAAGCCATGGGACTCTTTTTGCCTCAGCCTCCTGAGTGCTTAGGTTATAGTATGAGCTACCATGTCCAGCTTGAAGGATCTTACTTAATTCAAGTATGTATTATAACTAAGTTTAAGTGAATAGCTCCAAAATAAAATAAAATACATGCAAATGACACACCTATGATCCCTTCACTTAGGAGGTGGAGACAGGAGGAGCTGGAGTTTAATGCCATATTTGGCTACATCAAATTGGAGGACAACCTGGCTTACATGAGACTCTGTCTCAACAATAAGTAAATAGAACTCCGGAGGAGGCGGGTCAAAAGTTGGCAGTGCTTGCTGCACAATCACAGGGACCAGAATTTGGATCCCAGCAGCCACTGCATACACCTGTGTCCCCAGAGGGAAGTGGAGGCAGAAGCAGGAGAATCACTGGAGCTTCTGGCGCCCGCTGCCCTCCAGCGAAGACAGGAAAGCACAGGCCCTAGGTTCAGGAGAAGTCCTGCCTTAGAGGAGTCTACACACAAATGTGCACAGACTCACACATACATTCATACATAAACTATTTTCTTTTATTTTAATTCATTATGTATACAATGTTTTGCTGGCATGTGTGCC
The DNA here is from genome assembly GCF_907164565.1 of Psammomys obesus. Lineage (NCBI taxonomy): Eukaryota > Metazoa > Chordata > Mammalia > Rodentia > Muridae > Psammomys > Psammomys obesus. The sequence continues at coordinate 10,076,999 of NW_026595981.1, read as the reverse complement.
TGCAGGCCAGAAGAGGGCACCGATCTCATTATAGATGGTTGTGAGCCACCATGTGGTTTACTGGGAATTGAACTCAGGAACTCTGGAAGAACAGACAGTACTCTTAACCTCTGAGCCATCTCTCCAGCCCCATAAACTATTTTAAATAAGTAGTGTAACAGAGCTACATTGAGTCAACAGAAATGTAATAGCAAAGCATAAATTAGAAACAAAATTTATTGGTAGCTATATATAATTGGGAACACTAGGAAGGAAGTCTTTTACAAAATAATCTAGATCAACATAAGACCGGTCTTGAGAGTCATCCTGGAAGGTTGGTTTGGTTTTTTGGTTTTGTTTTGTTTTTTCCCCACAATGGCTTTCTCCAGTATCCAGTATCCTAGTAATTATTTTGGCCATTGTCAACCTCTGGAAGGCTTTTACTTATTGGCATTCTTTCTAGAGAAAGACTAAGTATTAATTACTTAAAAAGAATGCACTTTATAATTTGTTGTGTGTGAGATGTATTTACTAGAAAAAAAAATGTATAGCTTAGAAACTGAAATCCAACCCAGGCATGGTGGCACACTCCTCTAACCCCAGCACTCAGAAGGCAGAAGCAGGTTAATCTCTGAATTCTGTGTAGCAAGGGCTACACAGAGGAAAACAAAAACAAAAACAAAAAAACGCCAAAAAAAAAACAACAAAAAACAAAAAACAAAACAATACAAAACAAAAACCCAAAACCTATCTTGAAGGAGTGAGGGGAGGAGAAAGAAGATAGATATAAATACATGTTAATTGGCAGCCTCCTTTGTCAGCTCTCTTCTCTTGTTTGTTCATGTAGATGAGGACAGAACTGTATTTCCTGTCATCTCAGAAGAACCGCCCCAGTCTCTTTGGAATGCCACTGATTGTTCCATGTACTGTGCACACCCGGAAAAAAGATCTCTATGATGCAGTTTGGATCCAAGTATCTCGGTTGGCTAGTCCACTCCCACCTCAAGAAGCTAGTAACCATGCACAGGATTGGTAAGTTCTGGGGATAAACCAAGTCCTATAATTTCTAAATACTAAGAATAACTTCTATACCTGTGTTGTGATATTAAAAAAATCTATTTTATGTATCAACTAGCCATCGTAGTGTCTAATGATTTTTTTTATTCTTTACTCTCATTTAAATTCCTCCTGCAATGTCTCAAGTGATACTCTTATCTTCTCTTGTTGCAAAAGTCAAAATTTCCTGGTGTGAGTTGTATCATATCAATCCTCTGAAATTTAGAATAGGAGTGACATGTCTAGATCTGAACTCTGATAAAAAACTCATGCCATATCATGATTCATTTGGATTGTGTTTATACTATGCCTTTTCAACAGGAAGTAATTTCATAAACCTAGGAGAAAGTGAACCTTTTCTGATTTCTTTGCCCTCCTACTACCATTCTTTAAGATCAATAAATGCATTCACTTTGTGTAATTATTGAGATTTGCTGTCATCTCTCTCAGTTGAATTGCAGCTCATTTTGTTGTTGTTGTTGTAGCAATGAGAAATTAGTTTCTGTGATAACAGTTAAAAAAAAAAGTTATGTTCCTTATGGCAGAGTGTCTTTTGATATTAGGATATGAGGTTAAGGTTAAGTCTTCAACCTGCAAATAACTCATAAGCAAATTAGTCAATAATGGCTGTGTGATAATTGGGTAGGATTGAATTTGAATTAAGGGACTTCTGGGTGAGGACTTTTCTCTGGATTTGATACTAAATTGAGTATGGATTTTGAGAAAAAGGATAGGTTTCCATCATGAGCAATTGTTTGTGAATGATCATGTTTTTTGTGAAATGAGGAACTTAAGAAGGATCAGACAAGGACAGGAATCAAATTAAACTCAAGATCACTGTTATGCATGTGGGAAGTAGATTTAAATGTTCTTTGCTGAAGATACAAGTGTAACCAATAAGTAGATATTTAAAGCCCTTAAGATATGAGGGACTATCATTTAAGAGAGTAGATGTTAGCTAGAAAAATGTCTGATGCATTTCAACATCAGAGGTTGAGAGAGGAAGGGAAAGAAGCAGCCAGTTATGTCTGATCTGAATGTTAAGACCGAATGATTGCATACCTTTAATCCCAGCACTCTGAGAGGCAGAGACAGAAGGACCTTTGTGAATACAAAGCCAGCCTGGTCTACATAGCTAGTGCCAGGACATCCGGGACCTTATCTGAAAACAAACAAACAAACAAAATGAATGAATGGTTGACCAAAAGAAAATAACTGATTGTTCAAAGTCAGACTGAATAAGAAGACTGAACACTGCCTACTCTGTTAATCCAGTAAAGATCACTGACCTAAAATTTTTAGTCAAATGTGCAAGCATTATTTTCTGTCAGCACGGTTATCTCCCTAAAGTGGGTTTTGAGGAAATGGCCTCAAACACAGGAGAAGGTGGGGTTTATATCAACCCTCAAAACTGTACAGCTAGGATTTTTTTTTTTCAAGGATTAGGAGCTTTCCAGAGAAATTTTGGTTATATAGGAATTGGCTGAACATTTCAAAATTATTTGACAGTACATCTTATCAGGGTGGAGGTCAAGATATAAGGTATGGAACATGTCAAATTCCACAAAATGGGTTAAGACATGGTCATATTTAAATTTTATAAAAACGGGAATGAATTTCTTTGCTCTTGTAATAAGATAGTTTCTAATCTTAGGATGGAGTCAGGCTGGTCCATCACCTGCACTTCATAAAACAGTCTGTGCTGACCTTTATGAAGTGTGTTAGTTTAAGTAAAGACACAGAGGTAAGAGTGGGTTAGAGAGAAAATGCTCCAGACATTAAAGTTAGATGCTAACTTCACCGAACTGTAACTAAAATTACCAATGCCTGAATTTAATGAGTCACAGAGGCCAAAAGATTGAAACAACTCAAATGTTCATCAACAAATAATGGAAACAAAAAGTACTATATACATACTATGTACATACTTTGCCATAAAAAGTAAGGAACCACTGATAGATGCTACAGCATGGATGAAGCTTGAAAACATTACACTAAGTGGAATAAACTAGACACAATGGTATTAGGATGGCAAGTTGGCCTAGCAGTATTAGTGCTTGCTAGCAAGCTTGATGATGAGTTTGATCTCAAGACTCACATGGTAGAAAGATAGAACTGACACCCTCAAATTGTCTTCCATATGTATGTCACAGCATGCACACACACACATTCTCACACACACACACATTCACACACACACAATGTAATAAATTTTTAAGGACAAATACTTTATAAATTGGCCTGAACCCCACAAAGATCTGTCTCTGCCTCCCAAGTGCTGGGATTAAAGGCATGTGCCACTATAGCTGAATGGTTTTGCTCTTCAAAAGTAGCTATAAGAAAATACATAGAGACAGAAAAACAGAGAACCAGGCTCTAGGGGAGTAGAAGGGGTTTAGCTACAAACACCAGATTTTAAGGGGATTTTAGCTAATACTTCTTGGTTAGTGTTAGTCCATGATCAGTAGCCTCAGTGCTTTATACCACCAATGGCAGTTGATGGGGGAGTGTACAGTTGAACAACCTGCTTACTTCAAGGTGGTCAAGAAACAGAAGGGAAAAAAGGGCCAGTGACCTAACTTGTTCCACTAGGCCCAGATTCATAAAGCTTTCTCCACTGCTCTGTAGTACCACAGGCTGGGAATCCGGGCTTCAATACATGGTCCGTTAAGGGACTTTAAACATCCCAACTGAAACTAAGCCTAGAGACACATTCCCTTAATCCCAGCTGCTTCCCAGGCTGAGACAATGAGATAGCAATTTTAGGACTTTCCTCTACTAGAATGAATTTGAGCAGCCTGGGCATGTTAGTGTGAGATCCTACCTCCAAAGGAAGAAAAGGAGTCCTGAAGATGCACCTTAGTAGTCCAGTGCCAGCCTAGCACACACAACACCCTGGGCTTAATCCCTAGTGCTGGAAACTGTGTATCCAGCTGTAACAGGAGGGATAAGGCTATTTTAGCTCACTAGGGTGCTCTATTAGGGTGCACCTGATTATTTTTTATTCTGTTGTTTGGATGCCTTGCCTGCTGTTCACTTCCTTTGAACATGCCAATGGACAGTAAGGTCCATCAGTAGTCTTTTGGGTTATCTAGAATGATGGGGAGCTCCTGTACCAGAGACTCAGGAGGCAGAGGCAAGTGGATCTCTGTGAATTCAAGAGCAGCCTAATCTACAGAGCAAGTTCCAGGACAGCCAGGGCTATGTAGAGAAACTAGAAAAATAAAACAATGAATTATAGAGGCCATCTGGATGTTATGGATGTTACTCAGTTGGAGAGGGCTTGGCCTAGCATACAAAAGACTCAGGATTCACTCTACAGCATTATTTAAACCAGGTGTAGTGGTGTACACTGTAATCTCAGCAGGGGCAAACTGCTGTGGAAAATAAACTTTCCCCAGAATACTTTTAAGAACTTTCAAACCAGAAATGCTTCTTAAGACTTTGGTGTATTTCTTCTTCCAGTGATGACAGCATGGGCTATCAATATCCATTCACTCTTCGAGTTGTACAGAAAGATGGAAACTCCTGTGCCTGGTGCCCGTGGTATAGGTAAAGTCGCCTTCTATAAAAGCAATCTCTGTAGACTCAGTTTCAAACATAATACTTTTCTTGTAAGAATTGTGAATAATGATAAATTTGAGAATTGTCCATCGCTTCTTTGTGAAATCCAGATTACAAATTTGTTTTCCAAGCATGTAATTTTACAGATTTCATTCCACCCCAAAGTCATAACCCATGATAAACATTTTCATTCTAAACTTTCTTTTTTCTTTTGTCTTTATGGTTTTTCAAGACAGGGTTTCTCTGTGTAGCCTTGGCTGTTCTGGACTCAATTTATAGACTAGGCTGGCCTTGAACTCATAGAGATCCAGCTGCTTCTGCCTCCCAGAGTGCTGGGATTACAGGCATGCACCACTGTGCCTGGCTACTTTTGTCATTTTGAAATAATCTTATTTGTGTTGCCCAGGGTGATCTCTGAATTCGTGGCTTAAGTGATCCTCCTCAGCCTCCTGAGTACCGTGACTGCACTCATGCACACATTTTTATTATTAGTCCAAGTGTTCTTTCTGAGCTAGAAGAACATAATCTGTTTACTAGCCTTGCTGGTTATGGTTCCTGGGGTTTTACAAGTGTTTGGTGGGTCATTGTTGTACAGCAGGGGCAGTATCTGATAGGGAACTATACTAGACATGACAGCAAGCAAAGCGTAATAGCCACTAGAGCCATGACTGTCTGTCCTTGCACCTGCCTTCATAAATTTGTATACATATTTACTTAAGGTGCTAGTTTACAAAGACATAAGCCTTGTTATTCACTCACTCATCTTACAGCACTATGGAAATGAAGTTAGAATTTCTTTCAAGTCAGTTTATGTCAAATAGCAGCTTGTTTCTGCATCATTTCACTCGCCATGAAACTCGTATCTTTCTGTATGTTGACAACTGTTAAATGCTTTTAGAAAACCAAAGACTTGAAGTTATAAACATGATTCTTGAAACTATTAACTTATATTACTCTATTTATCAGATTCTGAAGTTAGAATTTGACATTATGAAGGCAAGAGAAGTATGAAAGAGTATTTTTAATTCATTATTGTTTATCCCCCTGTGAATGCTTTCCCCTTTTAGATTTTGCAGAGGCTGTAAAATTGACTGTGGAGAAGACAGAGCTTTCATTGGAAATGCCTGTATTGCTGTGGACTGGGACCCTACAGCCCTTCACCTTCGCTATCAGACATCACAGGAAAGAGTGAGTGCTGAGTTGGGGTGACAGAGCTGCCATAAGGTTGTGAGTTTTATATGGGAAGTGTTCCCAGTTTAACTGTGTCATAACAATATCATATCATATTATAACATAAAATCAGAAAAATCATTAGTGCCATTCTCTGTGGCACTTGATATACTGGCATGTCTGTCTAGCTTTCATGCCGCAATTTCTAGATTGTTTTGGGACATTAAATATTAATAACAAATCTTGGAACTAAGCAGTGTAATTAAGAAGTTATAGGGGGTGCTGGAGAGATGGCTCAGAGGTTAAGAGCACTGTCTGCTCTTCCAGAGGTCCTGAGTTCAAGTTCCATCATCCACATAGTGGCTCACAACCATCTATAATGAGATCTGGCGCCCTCTTCTGGCATGTACATACAGGCAGGACACTATGTATAATAAATCTTTAAAAAAAAAAAAAAAAAGGAGTTTTTGATCTAAGCCATTCTGATGGCTGTAAGGTAAAATCTCAGGGTCATTTTGATTTCCATTTCCCCGATGACTAAGCATTACTTTAAGTGTTTCTCTGCCATTCGATATTCCTCTATTGAGAGTTCTCTGTTTAGCTCTGTACCCCATTTTTTAATTGGATCACTTGATTTGTCGCTTTTTAACTTCTTCAGTTCTTTATATACTCTGGATATTAGCCCGCTGTCAGATGTAGGGTTGGTGAAGCTCCTTTCCCAGTCTGTCGGCTGTTGTTTTGTTCTGATGACAGTGTCCTTTGCTTTATAGCTTTTCAGTTTCATGAGGTCCTGTTTATTGATTATTGATCTTAGAGCCTGTGCTGTTGGTGTTCTGTTCAGGAAGTTGTCTCTTGTGCCAGTGAGTTCAAGGCTCTTCCTCACTTACATGCTGGAGAGGATGTGGAGAAAGGGGAACCCTCTGTAAACTAGTACAACCACTCTGGAAAACAGTCTGGCGCTTTCTCAGACAGTCAGGAATAGCGCTTCCTCAAGATCCAGCTATACCACTCCTAGGCATATATCCAAAAGATGCTCAAGTACACAACAAGGACATTTGCTCAACCATGTTCATAGCAGCTTTATTTGTAATAGCCAGAACCTAAAAACAACCCAGATGACCCTCAATGGAGGAATGGATACCAAAATTGTGGTACATTTATATGATGGAATACTAAAAGATCATCCTGAGTAAGGTATTCCAGAAGCAAAAAGACACACATGGTATATATAAGTGGATATTAGACATATAATATAGGACAAACATACTAAAATCTGTACACATAAGGAAGCTGGGCAAGAAGGAGGACCCTGGGTAAGATGATCAATCCTTACTCAGATAGGCAAACAGGACGGACATCGGAAGAGGAAAAAACAGGGAACAGGACAGGAGTCTACCACAGAGGGCCTCTGAAAAACTCTACCCAGCAGGGTATCAAAGCAGATGCTGAGATTCTTAGCCAAACTTTTGGCAGAGTGCAGGGAATCTTATGAAAGTAGGGGGAGATGAAAGACCTGGAGGGGACAGGAACTCCACAGGGAGAGCAACAGAACCAAAAAAATCTGGGCATGGGGATCTTTTCTGAGACTGATGCTCCAACCAAGGACCATGCATGGAAATAACCTAGAACCCCTGCACAGATGTAGCTCATGGCAGCTCAGTGTCTAAGAGGGTTCCCTAGTAATGGGAACAGGGACTGTCTTTGACATGACCTCAGTGGCTGGCTCTTTGATCACCTCACCCTGGTAGGGAGCAGCCTTGCCAGGCCACAGATGAAGACAATGCAGCCAGTCCTGATGAGGCCTGATAGGCTAGGGTCAGAAGGAAGGGGAGGAAGACCTCCCCTATCAGTGGACTGGGGGAGGGGTATGGGAGGAGATGAGGGAGGGAGGGTGAGATTGGGAGGGAATAAGGGAGGAGGCTATAGCTAGGATACAAAGTGAATAAACTAATTAATAAAAAATTCAAATTAAAAAAAAAAAAGAAGACGTTAATAGGGGCCCAGGTGCCATTGCGCCTGGAATCTCAGTGCTCAGGGAGAAAGAGGCAGGAAGGTCTCTGTGAGTTCAAGGCCAGCCTGGTCTACAAAGCAAATCCAGAACAGCCACGCTTACCCAGAGAAACCCTGTCTTGGAGAAAAAATGTCACAGGGGTACAAAGAAATGGCTCAAAAATAATTAGGAACACCTCTACTCTTGGAGAGGACCTGGGTTTGGTTCCCAGCACCACATGCCAGCTTATAATAGGAGTCTGCAACTCCTGTTTCAGAGGATCTTGTGACTTCCAAGGGCACTGCATGCATACAGTACATAGGCCTATTATGCAGACCAAAACCAGTATATGTAAAAATTTCTGAGACAGGGTTTCTCTGTGTAGCCTTGGCTGTTCTGAACTGGCTGTGTAGACCAGGCTGGCCTTGAGCTCACAGAGATCCACCTGCCTCTCTTCTTCACCAAGTACTGGAATCATAGGTGTATGCCACTATGCCCAGCTAAATCTTTTTGTTGTTGTTGTTGTTGTTGTTTTGTTTTATTATGTATCAATGATGGTTGTGAGCCACCATGTGGTTGCTGGGGATTGAACTCAGGACCTCTGGGAAGGCAACCAATGTTCTTAACCTGAGTCATCTCTCCAGTTCCCCCCCCCCTTTTTTTTTAATTAAGATTTTTAAAGGAAGTTTTAATGACTAGAGAGATGGCTCAGCAATTAAGAGTATTTGCAGCTCTCACAGAGAACCTGGGTTCCATTCCAGCACACACATCAGCTGGTTTACAACCACTTGTAATACCAGCTCCAATGGATCTGATGCTCACTTATGGCCTCATTTATGCAGATACTCAACAGAGAAACACACATAGCACATAAATAAAGCAGTTTAAATTTTGTTTTGTTTTGTTTTGTTTTTTTTGAGAAAGGGTTTCTCAATGTACTAGCCCTGGCTTTTCTACTTTATAGATCAGGCTGGCCTCAAGCTCACAGAGATCTGCCTGCCTTTACCTCCTGAGTGCTGAAATTAAAAGTATGCACCATCACACTTGGCTAGGAATTTTTAAAATTAATCTTTTTTTTAGAATTTGTTAGGTAATGCACATCTGTAACTCTACCACTCAGGATAAGGCATGTGTAGGGCTCTAAATTAAATTTACAGAATCTAAAAGAAAAGGAAATACCAGAAATAACTTAATGGAGAAGTTGTTAGCATTTTAAAATGATGCCCACATGTGCACACCAAATCTTATATGAAAGAGTTTATGCAAGGGAAGGGAAGCAGAAGAGAGTTAGGACCTAAGTGGTCATGAGGGCAGAGAAAGAGACGGAGATGGGGGAAGGGGGTACCCCAACAGAAAAAGAGGAAAGAGCAAGAGAAGAGGAGGGATCCTTTTATCCCTGGCAGCAACGAATGATGACATCACAGGTGCCCAAGCAACCCGGGAGTGGGCTAGTGTATCAACTTGTGAACTTTAAATAAGTTAATAATAATAACTGACTAATGTCTTTTTGTTTTCGTTACATTTACTCATTATTTCATGGTGGGGCATATGTATGTAGTTGTCAGAGAACAACTTGAGAGACTAGCTCCCTCCTGCCATGTGAGTTCAGGATCAAACTCAGGTCTTCTGACTTATCCTCTGAACCATCTCACCAGCTTTACTTTTCTAACTTTTTATGTTGTTGAGGAATGGGAGAATTAACTAATTCATGGCCTACTATCCTGTTTGGATTCTCAATTATAACACCATAAACCCAGGTCTTTTTAGCCAAGAATAGATGTACTATGGACTCTTTTTGGTTCGGTTTGGGTTTTGTTTTGTTTTTCAAGATAAGCGTTCTCTGTAGCCCTGGCTATCCAACAATTTGCTCTGTAGAGGAGACTGGCCTTGAACTTAGAGATTTGCCTGCCTCTGCTTTCTGAGTACTGGGATTAAAAGGTTGTGCCACCTCTATCTGGCATACTGTAGCCTCTTGCCAAACAAACAAACAAACAAACAAACAAAAAAGATTACTAGGCCCAGCTGGTCATAATAGTACAACCCTGTCATCCTAGCACTAGATTGAAGCAAGAGGATCAGGAGTTCAAAGCCTGGATTAAATACACTGCAAGTTCAAGGCCATCCAAGGTTGCATAAGATCTTGTCTGAAAACAGGGGCAGAGGAAGAAAGAGAATACTAGGCTAAAAACTAAAGAAACTCTGAAAAGGTATTATAGATCATGCTCACTGTAACAAGGCATTTCAAAAACTTTAGCCATGCATTCTTTAAAGAAGGAAAATTTCAGCAATGGGTTGACTTACAAGTCTTAGCACAAATTATAATAAGACTGGGGTCTCACAGCTCAGGAGTTCAAGATCGCACCCTTCCCAGAAACTCCCTCAGACCAAGACTGTTGTAAAAGCAAGAGGTTTAATTTAACCATTGCGCAATGGGGTCACCCCTGCTGGTCAGCAAAGAGTGGCACCGGGAGACAAAGGCCTTTAGGTTTTTAAAAGAAAAATTGCAGGAAATTTGAAGTTGCAGTCTTGGCAATTTAGGATTGGATGAGGAAGCTATAAAGTAAGATAATTGGTTAGTCTTAGGTGCTCAAGCTTGGCCAGTCCTGCCAAGTGTGGATGCAGCTGCAATTGAAGGTGGGGGTAGTCAGCTCATCCTTTGGCTGGAGGTCAGGAGCTACTCAGAAGAAGGGTTGAGGCCGTCTGGGTTCGTTGCTAAGAAACACTATCTTGAAGACAAGGGTCCGGTCGTTCTTTTTGCTGAGTGAAGGTTGCTTGCTTGCTTTCTTTATATCTGTCCTCACAGATAGGGTCACATTCCTCCGTTCTCTGGAAAGGTACTAAGAGGCTTTAGCTTAACCTGAACCTAAAACTCAAAACTATAGGCTTTAGAAGACATACAGGTTACAAAGTTAGTCTGACCCTTTCACGACATTATCCTAACAAGGCAATCTCTATCAAAGATAGGAGATTATTTAGCTCTCTATATCTCTTCCCCTTTTTAACCAGCCTGTTGTGCAATCTGAGAGGTTCTGGAGGACCATCACTTACCAGAAGAGCCTGCATGTAACCTGTGATTCTCACTCCACTTCCACTTTCAGTGACATATCACAGAGGGAACTCCAGAGCTATTGAGATGTCTTACTGGGGAATGGAAACATGACTAATCTGGGCTCTTACTAAATGTAGTTCCTGCCCCTGCTTAGAGGGTCATGCCTAGAGCTTGGTACACAATTGAGGTTATTACTCATTTGAATTATGTTTTTAGTTCTGTGATTCCCATCTAGTTTTCCTTGGGAAATAGTACTCTGTTCACTATATAGCATTCTTTTTAAATAGTAAATAATTAGAAATGTATTTACTCCGAATTAGAAGTATGGTTAAATAAAGTGTGATGAATTCATTATATAAATTATTATGTAGTCACTGAAAATAATGAATATTGATTTTTTTTTACTACATAGCAAAATAAAGTTTTTAATTTTGTAAAAAAGTTTTAATATTTTTATTCATTGATAATTTCTCAGATGTATAAAATGTATTTTGAGTATATCCACCCTCAACTCCCCTCTTTAAAGCTCCTACAGCAGGTCTCTCTTTGTGCTCCTGGTGCTTATGGAGTCCAGAAGAAGTTCCTTGGAACTGGAGTTACAGATAATTGTGAGCTACTGTGTGGGGCAGTCAGTGCTCTCACCTGTTGAGCCATCTCTCCAGCCCCACCTTTTAAATTTTTAGAGAGTGTGTGTATACAAGTTCTTGTGCATTCCATGGAATGTGGCGGTCAGAGGATAAAACCTATGAATTGGTTCTTCTACCTTATGGGTTCTGCACAGATTGTCAGATTGGGCAGCAAGTGCTTTTACCCACTGAGCCATCTCACCAACCTAAGATAGCAAGTTTTATGGGTGAGGTTTTGTGTATTTTTGTTGTTTGTTTAACATCAGGTGATATTTTTGTCTGATTGGTTGGCTGCTTTTTTGAGAGAGTTTTGCTGTGTAGTCCTGGGTGTCCTGAAATTCACTTTGTAGACCAGGTTGGCCTCGGACTCAGAGATCCACCTGCCTCTGCCTCACAGTGCTGGTTTTAAAGTCATGTGCCACGACACCTGGCAAATAGATGCAGGTTTGGAACCTACACCCCAGACTCCACTGAGGATCATTCAGACTTTTTAACACCCATTGGAAGGGGCCGAGGATATAACTCAGTTTGTAGAGTGCTTGCCTAGTATATATGTATGTAGCCCCACCTTTGACTCCTAGCACTACATACCAGGCATGGTAGCAGATGTCTATAATCCCTGCACCATGGAGACTAAGACAGAAAAATCATGAGTCCAAGGCCAACCTGGACTATAAAGACCTTGTCTCAAAAATGAAAAGGGTAAAAGAAAATCTGTCAGGTTTTTTTTGTTTTTGTTTTTCTGAGATAAACTGTCTCTATGTAGCCCCAGCGGTCCTGGAACTCATTATGTAGACCAAGCTGAACTCTCAAGAGTTCTGCCTGCCTCTGCCAAGTGGTGGGATTGAAGGCCTACACCACAGGCCCTGTCAGTATCTTGATGGTGGTTTCCTTTTGTTAAGGGTATAGGGCCGATGGGCGGTGGTGGTGCACACCTTTATTCAGGAGGCAAAGGCAGGCAGATCTCTGTGAGCTACACAGAAAAACCCTGTCTCGAAAAACAAACAAAAGGATATAGGGCCATGAGATGGCTCAGCAGATAAGGGCACTGTTGTATTTGTTATATCAATAGTAAATATTAATATCTTCTACTAAAGCTGTGGTTAAATCTAAACAGCTGTATAACCAAATCACCACAGAGAGACTAGGATTTATTTAATTAACTTAGAACACAATGCTGGGCTATAGTTATTCCATCCTAAATCTCCAAGCCCACATAGTTTCCTACCACTTAGATTTCAGTGATATCTTAGGTCTGGTTCAGTTCATTTCTCCAAGTCGTTACAAGATCTTTCCTCCAGCTTCTCTCCTCTTCCCCTCTTACTCCTTCCTCTCCTCCGGCTCTTCCCCTCTCCCTCCTACTCCTTCCTCTCCTGCTTTCTTCCTCTTCTCCCACTCTGAACCAGGATGTTCACCCTATCCTTTCCATTGCTCAGCATTGAGGCTGGTTGTTTTAATTGACAAAGTAGAGAACAAATGGTGGCATGTTTACACAAACTTGAGATAGGTGATGCTTAGAATAAGTATCACAATGTAATGTCTGGGTTGAAACCAAAGAGTGGGGGAGAAAAATCAGTATTTGAATGAACAAGGATAAGGTGTATACATTCCAAAAGAACATTCTACCAACAGGGCACTTAACAGTCAAGCCTGACACCCAAGTTCAATCCTCAGAACCCACAGGGTAGGAAGAACAACTGATTCCCACAGATTGTCCTCTGGCTGCCACACATACTGTTGCACATACACATTCGTACACATACTACCAAAAAAGCAAATAAATAAAGCAAGAAGATTTGTTTTAAAAGAATATGAAAGACCAGGCATAGTTCTGCACACTTTTAATCTTAAAATTAGGGAAGCAGAGACAGGCAGATATCTGAATTCAAGACCGTTTTGATCTGTATAGAAAGTTCCAGGCTTTAGCGTGTGTGTGTGTGTGTGTGTGTGTGTGTGTGTGTGTGTGTGTCTGTTACACATACAAGGTTGTAAAGATGGCTCAGTGGTTAAGAGCATTTACCAGGTGGCTTACAACCATCTGTAAATCCAACTCTAGGAGATACAACACACTGTCCTGGACTCTGGGCACCTATACTCATATGTGCACATTACTCTACACAAACATATACATAATTAAAAATAAAAGCAAAAGTATATAAAAGATTTCTACCTTTTTACAATTTTGAAAAGGGTATTTATAAACAATACATTATTTGGATAGTAGTAGAGGATCTAATTGTGGACCCCAAGAGGTAAAAGAAGTCTTTATCATTAAAGGAAATTGTATTGATGAATTTCAAAAAATGTGTTTATCACTCTTTCAGTCCCCACCTACCTATATAGCTCATAGTAGTAAAAATAGTATATCATAGCATAGATAGAAATTTTCACTAGCTATGAAAAGAGATGCCTTAGCCGGATGTGGTGGCAGATGCCTGTAATCCCAGCACTCAGGAAGCACAGGCAGACGAATGGATCTCTGAGAGTTCGAGGCCAGCCTGATCTACAAAGCAAGTCCAGGACAGCCAAGGCTACACAAAGAAACCCTGTCTCAAAAAAAAAAAAAAGAAAGAAAAGGAAAAAAGAGAAAGGAAGGAAGGAAAGAAGGAAGGAAGGAAGGAAAAGAGAGGCCACTATGTTTTTATATACTTCTGTTCATGCAAAGCTGATGGTCCTGATATAGGGGTGTTTTGTATGTATAAAAATCATGTTGGGGACCAGAGATCAACCTCAGGTCTAATTCCTCAGGAGCTGTCTACTTTGGTTTTATTTTGTCTGTTTTATTTGAAACAAAGTCTCTCATTTATTGGTCTGAAATTCACCAGTTAGGGAGCTGTCTACTTTGGTTTTATTTTGTCTGTTTTATTTGAAACAAAGTCTCTCATTTATTGATCTGAAATTCACCAGTTAGGCTAGGCTAGTTGGCCATGGATCCCAAAGGTCTTTCTGCCTTCCCAGCACTGAGTTTACAAGCACACACTACCAAACTCAGTTTTTGTTTGTCCTCTAGGGAATTGAACCCAAGTTCTCATGTGAACACGTGGCCAGCACTTTTTAGACTGAGCTGTCTCCCCAGCCTGCTGTAGTCTTTGTTTTGTTGAGGCCTGATCTCACTATGTCACCCAGGCTGGTCTTCATGTAGTGATTCTCCTTCCTTAGCCTCCTGAGTGCTAGGATTACAAGTGTGTACACCCACCCAAGTTTCCTTAGCATATCCACTTTTCCTTAAGGTGAGAGAGGTAACCACAGTAGCACATGCTCACAATACCAGTACTCAAGAAGTTAAAACAGGAAGATGAGGAATTTGAGGCCGCTTGGCTACCTACGGTGGTCAGTGCCAGCCTGAGCTATATAGCAAGACCCTGTCACAGAGAAACAGAAATAGACCGAAAGACTGTTAGTGCTTTATTACTATCAATTCTGTTTTTAGAGCCAGTGACTAACAAAATTTCTTTTTTATTATAAAAACATACTTTCCCCCTGAGCTTCTCTTAAATCAAGTTCTTTAGACCAGATGGTGATCCATAGATAAAACTTTCATTGCCCGATGAACTCCAACCTTGATAGTTCATTGGCATGTTTGATAGCCTGTGACTCACCTGTCTCTTTCTGTAGGGAAAAAGTCTCACCTGAAAACCTGCAGTAAATCAAATGACCTAAGTTGTGCCAATTCATAATCCAAGCAGCCCAGTGTTTCCAAGAGTTTCAGAAAACCTAACATAGGAAATTGCTTCAGGTGAAGATAAATGCTTCACTTGTGGAGGAGGGGCAGTGAGTGTGGACACTGGGATCTTTGACAAAAAGAGGCAAGCATTGTTAGATTTGTTAGTCCAGACTCTGTATAAAGTCTCAGATAACCTTCATAATTGCTGATAGCATGCCTTTCCTACCTTCTCATTCATAGTAGAGACAAGCAAGTCTTGTCTCCATGGTTCTTGATTGTTTCTTAGGTTGTAGGCAAGAGTATGAGATCTGGGGGAGAAAATCTTTGACCGTTGCTGTCTTGGTCCTTCCTTCTCTCCCTCATCCATGTCCTACTTTACTCCTTCCCACTCCCTTTATGCCATCTGTTTTTGTTTGCACTTTGGTTTTTCCTTTATGATGCTAGAGATTGAAGCCAGATCCCCAAAACACCCTAGGCAAATACTCTACTGCTGATTTACACTCCCAGCCCTTGCTCCCTCTTCTTATACTTAACTCCTTCTTGTCCCAAAGCTGATCATACTGGTTACCTGGATTTGAAAGTTTTAGCCAGAAATTAAAGATTGTATCAACAAATATATTACTCATTAAGGTTGCTCTTCATATTGTTGCCATTACAGAAAAAAGTACTTCCATTGAAGTAAGGCAACTCAGTGGTAGAGTACCTGCCTAGCATGCATGAAGGATTCCAATCCACTTTACCCTACACCCTCTGCCCCCTCCATAAAGCAGTCGTGAAACATGTTGATGCCTAGGATTCTGATAAGTCTGTTACATGTTGGTATGCAAATGAGTTGTATATTAGGGCTTTCTCATGATGAGCTTTTCTTGGTCTTTTTTTATTCCATCCAGATCTGGCATCAACATTACATATTATTTTTCCTAACTCTGTTACATATGCAGCATTTCAGTACTTCTTTCTTCCTAAAATCTAAATAGCTTACTCTTACTACTCTTTTTCTTGAAGGCTAGTTCACATTTAAACTGTCTTAACAATTTAAAATTTGTGAATAAACAGGCATTTTAACTCTTTGTTGTTGTTATTGTTTTGTCATTTTGAAGGATCCAGAAAGAAATTTCAAGAGAAACAATGGTCACCGGCTGGAGAGTAGCTTCGTTGATAGAGTGCTTACCTAGCGTGCGTAGAGCCCTGGGTTCACTCCCCAGCACAGCATAAAATTGTGTGTGTTGCCACACAGCTGTTTTCCCAGAGTTGTGCAGCATGCACGCACACCCGCTTACCCCGGAAAAAGAACCCTACATATGAAAGTAACAGTTACACCAAAGTCCAGCTTGATAAAACACTGAGGGGTTTTTGGGGGGGGAGAGAAGGGGTACTAGCAGAGGTATGGGTTAGGGATTATTTATAGAAACAGGTATTGAATTATACAGCTACATAGGGGACTAGAAAGTGGTTAAGAGCACTACTCTCTTCCAGACGACTCTGGTTGGTTCAATTCCTAGTACCTACATGGTGCCTCCAGAGGATCTGCCCTCTTCTGACTTCTGGAGCTTGCTAAACAACCTGCAGGTGGCTGGACACATGAAAAAAATCTCTCAGCATTTTGGCTAGTCTTCTCAGCCAGTTGTTGACTGTGGGGGTGGGCACTTTGAAGATATCACAGGTTTCAGCTCTGTGTGAAGTTTGTTCACCACCTGAATCTGATGAGCCTTCCCGTACACCTCCTGAAGGGACTATGTATGAGGGTGCTTTCCTGCATCTACATCTGTACACACATACATGCTTGCAGGGTCCAGAAGAGGGCACCAGATCCCCTGGACATGGAATTACAGAGAGTTACATACCATGTAGGTCCTGGAAATTGAACCCAAGTTCCTCTGGAAGAGCAGCCAGTGCTCTTAATGGCTGAGTCATCTCTTAAACTCCATGCTAAGAAAGAGTCCATTCTAGGGAGGTTGCTGTGCAAATAAAAGGGAGGATCAAAAGCTCAAGGATATCTTCAGTTACATAGTGAATTCAGGACGAGCTTGAACTACATGAGACCCTATCTCAAAAAAAAAAAAAAAGTAAGCCTGGCACAGTGGTGCATGCCTATAATCCCAGCAGTCTGGGAGGCAGAGGCAGGCAGATCTCTGTGAGTTCAAGGCCAACCTGGTCTACGAGGTGAGTCCAGGACAGCCAAGGTAATACAGAGAAACCCTGTTTTGAAAAAAAGAAAGAAAGAAAAAAAAAAAAGTCTAGTTTTATATCTGGGCATTTAATCCAGGATATTATTGGTAGGATGTTTTTTTTTGTGTGTGTGTGTATTGTGTTGCTCAAAGACTATAGTTTGGGTTGCGTTTCTCCCCACCCACAGTACAATTCTGTTTTAATCCTGTTTCCTCCTGTAGGTTGTAGAGGAGCATGAAAGTGTGGAGCAGAGTCGGCGAGCACAGGCTGAGCCCATCAACCTGGACAGCTGTCTCCGTGCCTTCACCAGTGAGGAGGAGCTGGGAGAAAATGAGATGTACTATTGCTCCAAGTGCAAAACTCACTGTTTGGCAACCAAGAAGCTAGACCTATGGAGGCTCCCTCCAATCCTGGTGCGTGAATAGCCCTGCCTGTACGAGAGGAGTCAGCTGTAAAGGAGAGAAATCATTAACAGGATTTGGAGGCTATTTTTTAGGATAAGATACTTCCTGTAGCTATGTTTAGAAACTTTTCTATCTGGGTATAGTGGCACACAGGTGTAATCCCAGAATTTGAGAGGCTACGACAAGAGTATCACAAAAAACTTAAGGCAAGCCTAGGCTAAATCATGAGTTCCAGGCCAGCCTCAACTACAAAGCAAGGCCCTGATGAAAGAGAGAGAGAGAGAGAGAGAGAGAGAGAGAGCAGAGCTCTGAGGTGGCTCAGTGGTTGACAGTGCATTTTGTTCTTACAGAGGACTTGAGTTTGGTTCCAAGCCCCAGGGAGAATCTAATACCTCTAGCCTCCTCAGGTACCTGTACTCCTGTGCACAAATACCCACAGAGATACACAAACACATGCTTACAATTAAAAACAATGATCTTTTTCTTTTAAAAAATGGATGAATGAATGAGTGAACTTTTCTGTGAAATATTTTTATGTTGAGCCTGGAGTGGTGACACACTCCTGTAATCCCAGCACTCAGGGAGGCAGAGGCAGGCGGATCTCTGTGAGTTCAAGGCCAGCCTGGTCTACAAAGAGAGTCCAGGCTACAGCCACAGCTACACAGATAAGCCCTGTCTCAATTTTAATGTTGAATAGAGAAATTAATTATTCTAAAAATATGTGCTGTATCCTGTAACTGAGCTTAGAGCCTTACAAGAGAGAAAAGTGATATAGGCCAGTAACTGTAATCTACTGCAACATGAGAAATGCTATAAATGTATTGTAACCTGGTGAATTTGAATTCCAAAAAAGAGTGAAAGCCCTTCTAGCCCCACAAAAGAGGAAGTTGTAGGCTAGCCCATACTTAGGCTGTAGGAGAGCAGCCAACTCAGGAGCTTCCATGTCCAGTGAATAGAGTTGAGTGGCTGTACATGTCTCTGTGGTGTGTGTATGAAAGCACACCAAGGCTATGTTCTCCTAGATTTGTTTGATTTTTTTCCTGCCTCTTGTTGCCCATCAGAAGAGCTTATGAAGACAGATTAACTTAAGGAAGCACTTTCTCATCATAGAGACTCAATGTCTGTAATGCAGCATTTGGGAGGGCTGTTTCTTCCAGGCCAGCCTAAGCTACAGAGGGAGACCCTGCCTCAAAAATAGAGAGAGAGAGATAATGAGAGATGTAGAGGTGGCTCAGATGAATAAAAGTACTTGCAACACAGCCTGAGAATCTCAGGTTCAGAACCCCAGAATCAGCATAAAAGCCAGACACAGGAGCTCCTCCACCAGAAGATGGGAGACTCACTGGAAACTCTTGTGCCAGCTAGCCTGATTGTGCTCAGCAGTGAAAACAGGAGAGAAAGACATTGTCCTCTGGGCTCCTTCCTTATGCAGTCCAGACAGTACAGAGGAAGGGAGGGAGAGAATGGTGTGCTGTTCTACACCTAGCAGTACTAGGATGGGGAGTTGTGTTTTGTGTATATGTGTTTGTGTGCATATGCCTCTCTTCGGGGACTCTAGCCCTACTATACAGTACTAAGCCTCAGGTACTGTCTGTGTACCTCCTCGTGCTTTCAAAACCAGTACCACCCAGGTGATACTCACGCTAGCAACCTGAGATGTAGTCGTAGTCCTCCCTGGACTGCAGCTTCTGTGTGCTGACTCTGAGGAAGTACTCTCAGATTTACAGCCCTCAGTGATGCTGCTGTCCCAATTCCTCAGCCCCAGCCAACAAGCATTAGTGTCACAGCAATGCAGAAGTTTTACTTTAGTGACCCGTAAATCAAAATATCACGCAGACATTCTTGATAGAGTCTGAACTTCCCTCTGAAACTTCACAAGTCAGGCCTCCCATCATCTGTACTAGTGCGAAGCTTCATCTTCTCTGTTAAATTATCAATGACCCTTCAAGCCCGAAGTTCCAAAATGTTTCACAATCCTCCCCAAAACACATACATGGTCACAGTAATACCCAACTCCTGGTACCAGTTTACATCTATTACTATGATGAAATACCATGACCAAAATCCATTTGGGGAGAAAGTTTATTTTTCTTATACTTCCATCACAGTCCATCATCCAGGGAAGTCGGGGCAGGAACCTGAAAAGAGGAACTCCGGAGCTGTGGAAAAGCAATGCTTACTGGCTTGCCTGTTTTCTCAGTTGGGAATCTGTCTTCCCAACTGTCTCTAAGCTTGTGTCAAGCTGTCAGAAAACTAGCCAGCACAGCACACACATTCCTGTGTGGGGGTCAGAAGGTAACCTTGTGAAGTTGAGTCTCCTGTCACCTTTATTGAGTTCTGGGGATGAAACTCAGATCATCAGGCCTTATATCAAGTCCTTTAGTCCACCACCATGCTACCTTATTTTTTGAAAACAGGTCCTCTCACCAAACGTCACCCTTTTGGCTAGGCAGAAGTCTTGTTTGTCTCTACCCCATCACTTGCTCCAGTCTCACACCATGTCCAGATTTTTACATGGGTGCTGGAGATCAGAGCTTAGGCCCCATGCTTGCATAACACACATTTTAGTGACTAAGCCATCTCCACAATCCAGTGCGAGGATTTTTTTTTTTTTTTCTTTTGAGACAGGGTCCTCCTATGTAGCTGTGGCTAGTCTGAAACTTACTGTATAGACCAGGCTGGCCTCAAACTCAGAGAAATCCACCTCCTTTTGCCTCCCTGGTGCTCAGATTAAAGGCATGCACCATCACATCCGGTTCCAGTATTAGGATATTTTTTAATTTATTTTCACTTTTTATGTATGGGTGTTTTTGCATGCACGTATGACTGTGCACCACATATGTCATGTGAAGTGCCCCCAGAGACCAGAAGAGGGCATTGGATCCTCTGAAAATGGGTTGTAGATGGGTGTTAACTGCCATGTGGGCACTGGGAGCCAAGCTTGCATCCTCTCCAAGAGCAATAAGTGCTCTTAACCTCTGAGGCATTTCTCCAGCCCCAGTACTAGGACATTTTAATAAGAATCTGGCGTGTCATCATCCTACGGTAATGTGAAAGGAAATGTAGATTTTTCTTTCCATGATCTTTATAGCTTTTTAAGGATGAATACACATGAAATTAATAACATTTATTTAACTAGCTCCAGAAATGAAAACTGAAGGAAAGGAAGACATGGGCAGGGGCAGATCCAGGACCTGGTAGGTGAGAGGGAAGGGATTTTTTTAAGTAAAAGGTCTGACTAATATTCAGTTAAATGCATAGATTTTTTTTTAATCTCAGGTTTGATGACCTTGCCAATTGCATATATGCATATCACATAAAACAAGGAATAAAAACATTTATTTAAAACATATGTTTGAGATTGTTAACAGTGTACAAATGTTACCTGTTCTTCAAAACCCTTGAATGCAATTGTTCCTACCTTTTCTTCTTCAGATTATTCACCTTAAACGATTTCAGTTTGTAAATGGACGGTGGATAAAATCACAGAAAATTGTTAAATTTCCTCGGGAAAGTTTTGACCCTAGTGCTTTTTTAGTACCAAGAGATCCAGCTCTATGCCAGCATAAACTTCTCTCACCCCAAGGGGATGACACCTCTGAGCTAAGGATTTCAGCAGGAGATGTGAAGAAAGTAGATGCCCAGACCTCAGCAGGGGAGGAGGATGTGCTCCTGAGCAAGAGCCCCTCCTCACTCAGTGCAAATATCATCAGTAGCCCAAAAGGTAAGGGGAAGGGCGCTCGTGTGTCTCCCCCACCCGCTTATTATGGTCTTGCTGTGTAGTTCCAGCTGTCTTCTGTTCTGGACCAGTATTTTGATGAAGTGAAGAAACTTATCTGCAATTATAGCTCTCTGTATTTCAGCTTTGTTATTTTTAGCACAAGATAATAGCCTGTTAATAGCATACAAAAGCCCCACTTCTAAACATAGAGCCAGACTAAACTCCTGCCCACTTACTGCCTTAAAATGGGGCTTAAATTTCCACACGTGGTGACGCTCACCTTTAATCCCAGCACTTGGGAGGCAGAGACAGGCAGATTTCTGCATTTGAGGCCAGCCTGGTCTGCAGAGTTCCAATACAACCAGAGCTACACAGAGAAATCCTATCTCAGTGAGGGGGTGGGGGATGGGTAATTTTTTTTTTTTTTTTAAGTCCCTTACAGATGTCTGCTTGGGTTTTAGTAAATTCCAGATATAATCAAATTGACAGCCAAGAAAAAAGTGTATGAATACACAGTCAACACTTTATACATACATTTAGGAAGCTATCTTCAGAGTTAGCATTTGGTATCAAACTTAGCTTATGGCATTTGGACTTACAAATCTTTCCCTTTCACAGGTTCACCTTCTTCATCAAGGAAAAGTGGAGGCAGCTGTCCCTCCAGCAAAAATAGCAGCCCTACCAGCAGCCCAAGGACTTTGGGGAGGAGCAAAGGACGGCTCCGTCTGCCTCAAATTGGCAGCAAAAACAAATTGTCCAATAGTAAGGAGAATTTGGACACCAGCAAAGAAAATGGAGCTGGGCATATTTATGAACTGGCTGACACCTTGAGCCAAGGACATGTGTTAGGAGGCAGCCAGCCTGAGCTGGTCACTCCTCTGGATCATGAGATCCCTTTGGCCAATGGATTCCTTTATGAGCATGAGGCATGTGGCAATGGCTATAGCAATGGTCAGCTTGGAAACCATAGTGAAGAAGACAGCACTGATGACCAAAGAGAAGATTCTCATAGTAAACCTATTTATAATCTATATGCAATTTCGGTAAGTGATGTATTTTGTAGATTTCAAAAAAAAAAAAAAAAAAACAGTGTAATCTGGGCATGGTAGCATATGTCTTTAATAGCACTTGGAAGGCAGAGACAAGTGGATCTCTGAGTTCAAGGTCAGCCTGGTCTCCAGAGTGAGTTCCAAGACAGCGAGGCTACACAGAGAGACCCTGTCTCAAATCAACAACAACAAAAAAGGTCAAAGTTTTCAATGGTTTGTTTACTTGTCTTCATTCATTCATCAACTAGCATTGTTTTAGAACTTGCTTACTTGCTGAGCATTAAGTTTGGTGATAGAAAAACTTAACAAAGAAAGCTTGGCCTCCTGGACAGACTACAAGCTCAGTGTGACTTAGAAGGTGACCATGTAAACCAGTAGTGGTGGCATACACCTTTAATCCTAGCACATAGAAGGCAGAGACAGGTGAATCTCTGAGTTTGAGGGCAGCCAGGGCTACACAGAGAGACCGTGTTTTGGGGGAGGGGAAAAAGATGGCCATGTATTTAGTGTAATTTGATTCAGGTTCAAATAATCCTATATTAAGTATTTTTAAGAAAATTTTTTTTTATTTTAATTTTAGTTTTTATTTTTAATTACAGTTTATTCATTTTGTATCCCCCGTGCAGCTCCCTCCCCTCTCCCCTCCCAATCCCACTCTCCTTCCCCCTTCTCCACCCATTTCCCTCCCCAAGTCCATTTATAAGGGATGTCCTCCTCTTCCTTCTGATCCTTCTGGTAGGCTATATCAGGTCTCATCAGGAGTGGCTGCATTGTCTTCCTCCGTGGCCTAGAAAGGCTGCTTCCCCTCTCAGGGGGAGGTGATCAAAGAGCAGGCCAATCAGTTCTTGTCGGAGACAGACCCTTTTCCCATTACTATGGAACCCACTTGGACAGTGAACTGCCCTGGGCTACATCTTTGGGATTCTAGATTATCTCCATGAATGGTCCTTGGTAGGAGAAAAGGGGTCTCAGAAAAGACCTCTGCAGGGGCTGCCTCTAATATGAACTAATTGGCCTGCTCTTTGATCACCTCCCCCTGAGGGGGGAGCAGCCTTACCAGGCCACAGAAGATAACAATGCAGACACTCCTGATGAGATCTGATACACTAGGATCAGAAGGAAGGAGAGGAAGACCTCCCCCATCAGCAGACTTGGGGAGGGGCATGCGTGGAGAAGGGGGAGGGAAGGTAAGATTGGGAGGGGAGGAGGGAGAGGTTTATGGGGGGGATACAAAGTGAATAAAGTGTAATTAATAAAAATTAAAAAAAAAAAAAGAAAAGACCCTTGTGCCCAGACTTTTTGGTTCTGTTGCTCTCCTTGTTTTTTCTTTCTAAATAACTGTTAGAAGGCCAGACTTAGTGACATGTGCCTCTGATTTTAGCACTTGACAATCTCAAGTTTGAGGACAACCTGGACTATATAGCAAGACACTGTCTTAAAAAAAATCACAAATAATGTGAAATAGGATTTAGATTTTGTTTTAAAAATTAGGTGATTGTAAACATTTTTTTCCTTACTACCTAGTGGTCAGTGTTCTCTTGCTCAGATCTTAGCACCATGCCTGGCTGCAGTACTGTCAGTTACTAACATATCATCACTCTCTTCTCTCTTTAGTGCCATTCAGGAATTCTGGGTGGGGGCCATTATGTCACTTACGCCAAAAACCCAAACTGCAAGTGGTACTGTTACAATGACAGCAGCTGTAAGGTAAATATTCGCAATCTTTATTTAAAGTTAGAAACAGAATGTCAACAAATTTGGGGAACAACATATTGAAATAATATCCCTGCTGCTGAGCAGGAAATTATGTGTTTGTATTGAAGGTCTCTACCATTATGCTGTTCAGTGTTAAGGAAGCAAAGGTGATGGGCAAACTGGGGACAGGCAGAAAATATGAATAATGAACAAAAAGAAGGTGCTAGTTAATGAGAAATTCAGTCTTGGGTCCTCTGTCTGTCTCCCCCATGCCCTACCCACCCATGCTGAACGTAAAACCCAGGGCAGCACATGTTACACCTTTGATGGAGGTGGAGGCAGGAGGATCAGGAGTTTAAGGTCATAGTCCTCTATCTAAATGAGTTTAAGGCCAGTCTGGGCTACATGAGACCGTGTCCACAAAAAAAAAAAACCTCTCTCTAATCCCCCCAAATATAGATAAAATATTTGTTTATTACTGTATTTATTTATTTTTATTTATTTATTACTATATTGTTGAGATTTAGAGCATTCCTTTGCCTATGATTAGAATATTTCCCCCAAAACAAAGATGGAAAATAATGAGGCTCTTATTCAGGGCAGGTGTGAGATAGTTGATTGAAGCAGTCAGAGTTAGTCTAGACTAAGTTAGAGACAGTTGGTCTTCCTGTGAAGCATTAAGAGGCAACACAGCAGTGGCTTTTTATTAAAGGCTTTTCTTGTCCCTTTAGGAACTTCACCCTGATGAAATAGATACCGACTCTGCCTACATTCTTTTCTATGAGCAACAGGGGACAGACTGTGCACAGTTTCTGCCAAAGATAGATGGCAAAAAGATGGCAGACACGAGCAGCATGGATGAAGACTTTGAATCTGATTACAAGAAGTACTGTGTATTACAGTAAAGCTACCACTCCGGCTGCTAGGTGTGCTGGTGGTTAAGGGAGGTGACTCCTTGTAGCTGGCATTTGGCAGAATCATCACTGAAAAGCAGGCTAAGTGTAGTTATTTTATCCTGTGACCTGAAGCACAAAATAAAAGTTCTGATTAAAATAGCAGTCAGCTTTAAGAATAGTAATAATTTTGTTTTGAAGGCTCTCGCAAGCTGTCTGGTAGAGAACTTTCAGGCAGATCCTAGCATTAGCCTGTAAACAAGAGGGTTTGGCACCAATCTCTTGGGACCAATTAAGAATTTAATTGTGCTTGTCCAGATAATGAACAAACTTGTAGTGAGTATAGAGTTTACCAATAATCATAACAGGAAACTAAGGATTTCCTTGGAATCAAAGTTCAAAAAAAAAAAAAATTGTCATGTTGTCTGGGGACGGATGACATGATATGCTACCTCCTTTTTCCTGAAGTTTCATTCCGTTGTATTGACAAATGGAGAAAAGCAAGATCATGCAGGGGTGCGGATGATTCTTACAGTATGGACAGTTTTTTGAACCATTTTCCTGATCTTCCTGTCTTTTTTTGCTTCTTGTTCTTGTTGAGTTTGTGTTTGAAACTGATGGGTGGCAGAAGCATGTGGTGGTTGGTCTCTCAGACTGTGTGCGCTCTGCCCAGTCCAGTGAAGTCTAGCTTCCACGGCCTCCTGTAGAGGCACACTGCTAGGTGTGAGCCACTCCAGGGTTTGCACCATGGTCCCCGTGCGAGTGCTGCGCCAAGAGCTTCCAGGAAGGTAGGCAGCTGCCAAGCCAGGCGTGCTTCCTCTCAGTGGTGGGTTTCTCTTTGTTTCTCGCTTTGCACTTTAAAAGAAAGAACACATGCAGACAGTTGTGCTTGTACTTTAATGGCTCTAAGGGCTATAAACTAACTCCATTAGAGTGTAAAATTTAAAAACAACATCCAACATCAATAGTTAATAAGCATTGTTAAAGAAACTGCTGGGTTTAGGAAGCAAATTCTAGTTTGCGTGTCTCTTCCTTACCAGCTTTTCTTTTTTCTTTCTTTCTTTTTTTTTTTTTTTTTTTTTTTTGCACTAGTCATCAAAAATTATATTTCTCTACTCACTTTTTTTCTAATTATTCAAAACTGGAAAAAAGTATAAATGTTATTTATTTCTGGCAAAATTTTTCCCTGTCTTGTGTTTTAATATATAGTCAAAGGAAAACTTCATCTTATTTTTGGTCCTTTAAAAAATTCATCAAGACTCTGGAAGTTGATCTTCATCTGCTGTCAGCTCTCCTCACCCTGCCTCCCCGATGGATAGTAAATACCAACACAGTTAGTGCTTGTGTTCAGGAGCGGAGGCCAGTGACAGCCTACGTCTCAACACAGTTGGAAAAGTTATCTTCAACAACTGCCTGGGTTGGTAGCCTTTCCAGAAGAGTGGGTGCACTTAAAAGGAAGGAGTGGCCTAAAGGAGTGATGAATGAAGTCACATAAATCGCATACTTCATAGACTCAAGGTTTTCAGTATATGAAATTGTCCATTCCTACCTGGACAAGTCCCATGAAAAGCGGAAGATTTTCAGTAATTTCCTTACAAATGTTTTAGTTGAGCAGGTAGCACACTATACTAATGTTGTTTGATCTGTGTTTGTTATATTGGTTGTAATTAATTTTTTAAATTCAAGAACTAGCAGAAAATTTATTAAATTAACTATTAACTACATTCACCTTGTAAATTTCTGTATAAAACTTGTTGACAATGCACTGACCTTAGGAAGACATTAATGTACATAGAGTGTAAATAAGATAGTGTTGATGTACTGAAATAATGAACTGTATAAAAAGTATTGGTCATTGTATATGGTGTGTACCTGTTTATCTGTAACTACTACCAAACAAATTAAATACTGCAGCTGTCCACATGTGGTTTTTCCTTGTACAAGTAAACACAAAAGTCTGTTTCTTCAGCCTTTCTTTCTGTGATCCTGTTTTAATTCTTCAATGTGCATACTGCCAATCTCATTTACACAGAGAATTTTCTACTTTAGAGAAGGTGGACACTGTTGAATAGAAGGAGGCACCTGCAGGGACCAGGTGAATTTTACTTAAATATGGCTTACATTCACAGGGTAGAAAGCTGTTATAAAATGAAAAGTCATGAGAGAGGCCGTATATTAGTTTTCATACTGATTAGGAGATAAGATAAAAACACTTTTCATTTGTATAATACCTTGAAATGGCCCTAGTTGTGGGGACAGGGGTTTGGGGCTCTAAACTAAGAAACTAGGGAAGTCCCTGGTTGCTTTTTTTTTTTTTTTTTTTTTAATTTATTTTATTGACAGTCATGGTGGCCCATACCTTTTCTTCTGGCACTAGATAGTCAGAGGCAGGTGGATCTCTGTGAGTTTAAGGCTATCCTGCTCTACAGAGTGAGTTCCAGAACAGCAAGGGCTACACAGAGAAACTCTTTCTTGACCCCCCCCCCAAATTTTTTTTTTTTAATTTTTTGTCTTTGTGTATGTGTTTGTGATTTGTAGTTGTCCAAGGGAGCTAGAAAAGGCTGTTGGCTTCCCTGGAGCTGGGGTTTATGAGCCCCTGACAGATGCTGGAAACTAAGCCCCAGTCCCTCTAAAAGAGGTATAAGTGCAGTTTTATTTTTAATTATGTGTGTATGGGTATGTGCATATTTGAGTGCAAGTGCACATGGAGTCCAGAAGGGGGCATTGTGTCCCCTGAAACTGGACTTACAGGGGTTGTAAGCCACCCCTTGTGGGTGCTGAGAAACATGTAATTCCTCTGCAAGAGCAGCAAGCATACTTAAGCACTGAGGCATCTCTCCAGCACCCCTGTTGTCTTTCTGAGAGCTCTGCAAGGACACCTTTGGCACTATAAGAACATGAATAGCTAGGGCTGTCATTTACCCTGTAGTAATTTTGCTCCTACTATAATTTTATTTACCTATAAAATTCAAATATCTAATATGCAGGTTTACATGAAGTGAACTACATAAATGTCATGGTAAGTATTCAGTGTGAAAGTCTGTCCCTAGGGCTGGAGAGATGGCTCAGAGGTTAAGAGCACTGATTGCTCTTCCAGAGGTCTATGAGTTCAATTCCCAGCACCACACAACCATCTATAGTGAGATCTGGTGCCCTCTGCTGGTGTGTAGGTATGCATGCAGGAAGAACACTGTATACATAATAAATAAAGCTTGAAAAACAATCTCTCCCCAAAAGATTCTGTCCTGTTTGCAGGGAGGTTATTGCTTTGTTTGTTTGTTTGTTTGTTTGTTTGAAAAAAAGCTTTAAGTATACTGGGACTAAGCAAATTTAATGACTCTCAGCTCACATTCTTCAGAAATAGCCATACACATTAAACAAACTAACAATGAACTGTTGAATCAGTAGCATTACCAGTTTGTTTAAGAAGGAAACAAAGTATATCTCAGAAAGCCCTGACAACAGCACCGCTTCTGAAGTACTAGTCTGCATTCCTGGTTTCAAAAGCCTTGAAAGGACCAGTGAGCGAAGCAAGCCTTGGTTCCTCCTTGCAGCCTCCTTGAATCAGCAAGTAGTTGATTTGTCATAGTGTGGCTATTTTTTAAACACTATTGCATAATTTATTGTTGGGACAGGATGTGCAAGTGGGGAGATCAGAGTGTAGATTGCAGGACTTGGTTTTTTCCTTCCACCATGTCTGTCTAAGGGGGCTTGGTGGCCAGTCTCCACCCACTCCCAGTCTCACCCCTGCCCAACTGCTTTACAGGCTGAGAAGCTTCCTGGAATGAGCCAGGATGTGCAGCTTGGGAACAGGGCTCTCAGTTTATCCTGATGATGTATGTAGGTCCCTTAATGTTCATATTGTAAAGTAAAAAAAGGTCATTCCTCTGTGGTCAGAGACCTGCTCAGGACAAATCAACTAAAAGATTTGCCGATCAGTAGAAGGTGAACTAGGAGATAAGAGGCATAGATTCAGACCTGTAGAAAGCAGGTTGGAAATCAAAGACCAGGTCTGGCTGTGGGTGAGGTGAGAAGCAGTGGAACCTAAAATTCTTGGGGTGTGTATGTGTATATAAAACTACATCTGGTTGTTGTAGGAGAGCATGGGTCCTTAAAAAAAAAAATCAGAAATCAAGATATTAATGCAAGCTATCCCATTTAGAAATGAAAATGGAAAATGAAAAGCCGGATGTGGTGCCTAGCCTGTAATTCCAGCACACTCAGGAGACAGAGGCAAGAGGATCACAAGTTTGAGGCCAATCTGGGCTACATAGAGCAAGCTCTATGACAGCCTGGGCTGAGAACCAAATACTTGGCAGCACTTGGGAGGCCAAGGCAAGTCTGGCCTACGTAAGCGCCGGTCAGCCAGAACTACAACATGAGACTCTATCTCTAAAGCTTTTTTGAAAACAGTGTAGTGGCTCATGCTCTGGTCCCAGTACTTACAAAGTTGACATGGGAGGGGGGGTTGAGCCCTGGAGTTTAAGACCCTAGTCTAAAAGGCATTTTATTAGTTTGTGCCTTCTGGTAATTAGAAAGGGTAGCAACTTTTGGGGGGGGAGGGGAGTAGAAGAGCTGGGGGTGAGATAGGGTCTTTCTACATAACCCTGAATGTCCTGGAACTTGCTATGTAGACCAGACTGTCCTCCAACTCAGAGCTCCATCTACCTTTGCCTACTGGATGCTAGGATTAAAGGTGTGTAGGTTATCAATTTTAATATAGTTAGGGAAGAGATCATATGCTAGCTGTGCTGTTAGAATGCTTGTAAACTAAGTTCCTTGTGTATTCTGGGTAAGTGCCTGTGAGAATATAACTTGAGGGGCTAGAGAGATGCTCAGTAGTTAAGACCAGAGTTCAGATCCCAGCACCCCCATAGCACCTGTAATTCCAGCCCTGAGATCCCACAGCCTGCTGGCCTCTGCATGTACACCGGCACATACACTTGTTGCAGAATTACATGCCTTCCCAGTGAGAAATCACTCTGCACACTTAGAGATTAAGAGATTAATAAAGGAAAAACTCTAATAATAGTGTGTGACTGGGTGAGGAGCGGTGGCACATGCTTTTAATCCCAGAGGCAGGCAATTTCCTGAGTTTAAGACCAGCCTAGTCTACAGTGTGAGTTCCAGGACAGACAGGGCTATACTGAAAAAACTAGGTCTTGGTGGCTGGAGAGATGGCTCAGAGGTTAAGAGCGTTGACTGCTCTTCCAGAAGTCCTGAGTTCAATTCCCAGCCACCACATGGTGGTTCACAGCCATCTATCATGAGATCGGTGCCCTCTTCTGGCCTGCAGGCACACATGCTGACAGAACATTATATACATTATAATAAATAAATCTTTAAAAAAGAAAAACTGTGTCTCAGAAAACAGAAATATGCAGCTCGTTCTTGCTGATAAATGAAAGGGAACTAACCAACCCTAAACAGAAATCTCTATCAGTTTTCATAGCTTCAAAGGTACACTTTTTCACAGAGACAGAAATTCCAAGGTTCAGCTGTTTGAGCAAGTGAGGAGATTTACATTTAAAAATGTTGTAACACGGAGTAGGACTTCCTTTGCCAGTCAGCTGTTAACCAGGGCCGAGGGGGCATCCTGCCTACCTGGCAGAATTGTACTCTTCCTGATGAAAGAGCCAAGACTTAATGATGGCCTGCTGTGAGCCAGAGGTTGTCTCCTTTTATTAGGAGCTGAGAGCCTAATTGGTGGCAATCTTAGCAAATGTTTGTGGTTTATCTTTTTGTTTGTTTGTTTGTTGTTTGTTTTTTGAGACGGTTTCTCTGCAGAGCTCTGGCTGTCCTGGAACTCGCTCGCTCTGTAGGCCAGGCTGGCCTCATACAGAGATCAGCCTGCCTCTGGCCACTGAGTGCTGGGATTAAAGCTGTGTGCCAACACCTGCAGGCCATACTTAAGTATCTTAATGGGTTATGAAGAACTAAAAATACTATTAAATATCAAGTTCAGAAGAGAAAAGGGACAGAGATACATGGAAATAAAATTAGCTCTCCGTCTAAATGCTTGAATGAGAGTTTCCATCGGTGCCATTACCATTATCTCCACCAGCCTCTGTCTCCCCAGTGCTGGGATCAAAGGGGTATGCCACCACCCCCAGCTTAGTGAACAAATCTTACAGAAACACATTCTCAACAAACCTAGACTTTAATCGTGGTAGAGACGCAGGTTTTCCCTTCCTACAGTTTCTAACAAGTATGGTTGGTATACTGGCTCATCCTGGAGTACTTCTTTACCGAATTCTACTTTAAGTATATTCTAATTAAGTTTAGGAGCTCCTTGATGACATCAGTTTATTATTCCCACTTTATTTTTCTTACATCACAGCTATGCAGATACATGTAAATAAAATCTTATTTAAGTATCACTTTATTTCTGAAAGTTATTGAAAAGAATAAATCATGTATATAAACAGAGTAGAATGAAAAATTATCCTTCACCCACTTAGGGAAACAACACTGGTATCGTGGTATTTGTCAAGTTTATCACCAATTAAGAGGTGCATGTTAAACAACGTGTGAGGACCAATTTATGGGGCTTTGTGCTGGGTTCGACGGGCACAGTGGTTCCTGTGCAGGCACACAGCCTGCCATTGTGTCAGCATCATGAGAGTCAGCTAAGAGCTTGTTAAAACCACTGACCCAAGTCCCCATCCTCCCGGGTCTTCCCTTCTGTGTTCATGTCCTCTTTACACACAGCCTTACAAAGCCGGTCCAATGATCTGGACTTTTTTTTTTTTTTTTTTTTTTTAGATTTATTTATTATTTATACAACATTCTGCCTGCACACCAGATCTTACTATAGATGGTTATGAGCCACCATGTGGTTGCTGGGAATTGAACTCAGGACCCTTGAGAGAACAACGAGTGTCCTCTGAGCCAGCTCTCCAGCCCAAGATTTATTTATTTGTTATATATATACAATGTTCTGTCTGCATGTACACCTGCAGGCCAGAAGAGGGCACCAGATCTCATTATAGATGGTTGTGGAGCTGAGAGCCATGTGGTGGCTGAGAATTGAACTCAGGACCTCTGGAAGAGCAGCCAGTCAGTGCTCTTAACCTCTGAGCCATCTCTCCAGCCCTGATCTGGACTTTTAATATACTGTCCAGGAGGGAAAATCTTGCAACCAGTTTCTTACGGTCTGCAGATTGGTCATTTATAGTGGCCACTGCCCCAGGAAATGAGTCATTTCTTCCGGTCTACCTGGAGAAAGATCACAGAGATGCTACAGGTGCATACATATGAAAAGAGGAGTGACAGTAATTAACCAAGACAAGATAGCTGTAATGAAGTGCTGTCGTTTTGTAATGAACAGCTGTAATGAAGTATTGCCTCAGAACATCAGACAATGGGCTGTTGACAGTGTACTTAGGAGGAAAGTAAGTGGAAAAAAGAAGCAAGTGTACCGTGAGGGACGATCAGGATTACACCGTCAGAATCACAGAGATCACCTCAGACAGACAACAATGAGGCAATCCCTTGGGCAGTGTAGGCTGCTTGAGCCGAGATGAAGTGTAGAGTGTAGACGGTAAGAACTATGATCTGAAGGCCTTTAAGGGTAAGGCCAGTTCAAAGGAAGGTGATTTACACTGCTGAGTATTTTGATATGGCTAAGAAGTGCTTAACATATGACTTGTATAAGGTCAGGCCACTTGATCATAAGTTTTGTTTCTCTCTGTCTCTGCCTCTATCTCCCCCTGTCCCTCTTCCTGTATCTCTTCCTGCTCCCTCCTGTACTGGAGATGGAACCCATGGTTTTGCACACTGTGCAAGCACACTTGCCACTGAGCCATACCTCCAGCCTTAGAAATTTCTCTTGACAATGAGCTTTTCATCTTCCTTCCTTCAAGACCAAGGGGAAAACTCATCACTGAACACCGGGCTCCAAAGTGGAGCACTTTGCAGTGCTCCAAAGAACTCTTGAGTAAGTAAAGGCAGATGAGGGGAAGGAAAAACTGGAAGAACCATAGCCAAGTGTGGTCTTCGCTGGTGGGACTTCTGTGATGGCCTTTTCAGTGCCAATCATTAGATCTCCAAAGCAGTGTTTCTTGCTAAACTACTGTGTCCACTAACATTGCCAATTAGGCAAGGAGAGAGGGACTTCCATATTGGAGATCAGCAATAGAATGCAGTAGAATTGTACCCTGGTCCTCCTAGGCTGCTGAAACCCCAGGTTCAGTGCTGGGTTGCTGTGAGAAGCAGGCCATGTTCTCCATCCTCTCACTTCCCTCGGCATGTCATGGCCCTTTGTGAATAATAACAAGCATTGCACTAGGTCTTAGGTCTCCCACCTTTTATTTTTGAAACAGCGCCAGGACTGGATACTTTTCTTCCACATCATGGCTGCTAAGGCAGATCAGGTTGGAATTGCTCAGGTCGATGTACAAGCGGGAAGTAGCTACTGCCGGAGTCTGGATCAAATGTCATTAAAGCACCTTTCACCCCTAAGTGTGCAAGAAACCGATGGTGCAGGCCTTCATCGGCCCAAGCAGCTAGCTTCCAGAGCTGCAGTGGCCTCCAGCAAGAGTCTCACAAAGCTCTCAAATGAGCCCTGGTAAACACCTGATAACCAAGGCTCATGGGCTTTGCAGGGGCCATTTTTCTACTTCAATTAGTTGTGGGTGAGAGAGGAAGAAAACCTGGCAACCAGGGTGAAACCATGGCTAAAGGTGACAATGCAACCAGCCACCGTTGTGCAAATGCACAATGTTGTTGCTTAAGGCCAACAAATCCCTCATTATGAAGATGCAGCTGTAAATAAGCAGCCTGTGGCCTGTGGCCTTTAACTGGGCCAGCTGGAGAAAGTCCCTGCGGCCACTCCTTGTTTGCAGAGCTCTCTGTAGCTTGGAGCTGCAAATAAACATCATCTCATGTTTTAAGAGATAAGGAAAGGATCATGGCTGAGCTTATCACTCACCCATCATCAAATGTTTATTGAGTACCTACTCTGGCCTTTGAATGTAGTTTTGACCCGAACTGGGAAGAAGTGTGCTGGTTAGTTTTTTTGTCAGCTTAACACTAGCTAGAATCATGGGGGAAAAGGATAACTCAATTGAGACGGTGCCTTTAATCAGACTGGCTGGTAAGCAGCCAGTCTAATGTTGGTGTAGAAGGACCTAGTCTGCACCCACTTTGAGTAGTGCCAACTCTTGGGCAGATGGTCCTGGGTTATAACAAAGCAGTACATGAGCTCTGGAAAGCAAGCCAGCAAGCAACAGTCCTCTAAGGTCTGTGCTTGAGTTCCTGCCCTGACTTCCCTTGGTGATGGACTATATAAGCTGAAATAAGCCCTTTCTTCCCCCCCCCCCCAAGTTGGTTTTCA
Source organism: Psammomys obesus (assembly GCF_907164565.1). Taxonomy (NCBI): domain Eukaryota; kingdom Metazoa; phylum Chordata; class Mammalia; order Rodentia; family Muridae; genus Psammomys; species Psammomys obesus. The sequence goes on along the minus strand of NW_026595981.1, from coordinate 10,042,633 downwards.
GCCTTTTATCACAACAAAAAAACAAGCTAAGACAGGGAGGAAAAGATTAGAAGGGCACTTAGACATCAAATAATGTCTTTTTTAAATCTATTTTTGTTTGTTTTGAGATAAAGTCACCTGTACCCCAGGGTGACTTCAAACTAGCTATGTAGTCACGGATAGCCTTGAACTCCTGATCTTTCTGCCTCCACCTGCAGAGTACTGGGACTACAAGCAGGCACCACCATGTCTGGCTTATGCAGGGTTGAGGGTCAACCCTAGGGCCTCCTGCATGCTAGGCAAGCACTCCCTCCACTGAGCTACATACCCAGGCCCAGAAGTTCTGTTTGCCTGTACTCTATGAACCACACTCTGTACATGGATAGCTCTGCGAGAGATGAACTTCATCCCTTCGTATGAATGAATTTGAAACTGGGTGAGGTTAAATCACCTGCCCAGGATGTTGGTGTCCCACTGGTGGAATGTTTCTGAGTTAGATGCAAACCAAGATTGGGCGAGGGAACAGAATGGACTCTGACCCAGCTGCTGCTTTGCCACCCCACTACTGGAAGAATGGTCAACCTAACCAGAGTCTTGGTGGCTTCCTCTTTGATAAGGTCACCACGACTTTGACTACTTTACAATACAGTGACAACACTGTGAACACGAACGACCTCTACAATCAGCTACGCTTGTGCAAATGCAGTATTGAGCCACCGGGAGAGGAAGTGGGTCTCCTAATAGCAGAGCCTCCCTCAGTTCCTGGAAGACAACAAAGCCTCAGACGCAGGGAGACGGCAGTGGCTCCTGAGGAACGCTGATGGCCTAGGTTTGCTCCTTGCCTGTGGTGGCCCAGGGACCTCCAGAGGTAGATAGAAGAAAGTGGGGGTAGGTGGGGAGATGGGAAGGACTCTGGCTGGGGTAAAGGTCACTTGTTCCCAACTGCAATCTAGAGCACCTGATAGTATCTTTAGAGATTTACAGCAGTCTCAGAGGCAGCATAGGAAAGACGGTTTGAGGGACAGAGTGCCTATCAAAGTGTTCTCACTGAACCCCTGCCAACCAGGCTACCTGGTGATGCTTAACCCACAGAAAACAATAGCTTTTACATCTGGGGCCCTTTCCTTCCTGGCCTTTCCTGAGAAGGGAGGGAGAACAATTGAGTTGGACCCCTTGTCCCCAGATGTTCGCTCTCCAGCAGCTTGGCTTTAATACAAATACCATATGTCCACCCGGCTATAATGGCAGGCCAGTATACACCAGGCTGATTCCCCGGCTGGCTGCCTGCACTCGGTTCCGAAAGGATACCAGCACTGCCTCTTCTGCATGGTTACTGAGCCCAACTTTAGCTTTGTCCTAAAGGAGGAGGAGGAGGAGAGGGTCTCACTCTGTAGACCAGGCTTGCCTCAACCGCACAGCGATCCATCTGCTTCTGTCTCTCAAGTCCTGGGATTAAAGACACATGCTGCCATACCTGACCCTCCCCTTTCCTTCTTGAGGGTGGTAGGAATGGTAGGCCCTTGGTCTAAATTGACAGGTATCGGGGTACAAAGCAGATAGATGAGGCCAAAGAGATGGCTCAGATATCGAGAGCCTGGCTTCTCTTGCAGAGGACCAGGATTTGGTTCCCAGGACAGGGTACACAACCATTTGTAACCCCTGTTCCAGGGGTTGGTTTCCGTGCCCTCCACCACCACCACAGAGTATTATGTAGCCCTGGCTGTCCTGAAACTCATTCTGTAGACCAGGCTGGTCTCCAACTCACGGAGATCCGCCTGCCTCTGCCTCCCAAACACATGCACCCACTCGAATGGTATTCATACATGCTGATGAGTCACACACACACAAAATAGAATTTATTATTATTATTATTATTATTATTATTATTATTATTATTATTATT
>NW_026595981.1:9927916-10040741 GCF_907164565.1 Psammomys obesus | reverse complement strand
TTATTATTATTATTATTATTATTATTATTATTATTATTATTATTATTATTATTATTTAAAGCAGAAAATGACCGGTCGTAATTAATTTTGTTTCTAGGGAAGTAGCCAGTGTCAATTTGAAGAAAAATCCAAACTCCTTATGTGCCTTGGGAAGAAATGTTAGCATTCAGGGCCTGCTGTGCTGCATGGCTGGCCTCCCTAGCACCCCTCTGCAGGACAGCATGGACTCAGTGCCTTCAGAGTCCTGAGACACCTCCTCTACAGTTCCATTCATGCTGATCATGGACTCAGCTATTCTCACCAAATTCCAAACGCTGGCATCGGCGAGGACCCTCCCTCCCTGCTTCAGATGTCACCCCCACCACCACGATGGACCCTACCCATGCCCCCTGCAAAGTCCCGCTCTCGAAGCAGTAAACGCAGCCCCCAGGGCTATCGCAAGCACGCTCTTTTTAAATATTACTCTGTGTGTAAGAGCATTCTTCCTGCGTGAACACCTGTGCCTCATGTGTGTGCCTGGTGCCCAAGGAGGTGGCGAGCTTTCACAAGAGATGGAACCTGGGTCCTTTGCAAGAACAGCAAGTGCCCTTAACACTGAGCCAACTCTCAGCCCCTCACTTAAAGAAGTGCAGCGAGCTGCCCGGACCACCTGATCATCAGGGTGCTCCCTACCCAACAATACCAGTACCGTCCCCTCAACACCGCACCTGCTGCTCCGTCGCACTGTTCCTGAAGCAAAGCTGCTGTCCCCACATGTTACTGTCTTAAATGTCACTGTTTCACAAGTGTCTGTCTGATTCCTGATACTGAAGTGAAAGGCCTGAGTCAGACTACTTTAAAAAGAAGAGGTTTATTTAGTCTAGTGGTGCTGGAAACACAAGGTGTGAAGGGATGGCAGAACCGCAAGGTGGTACTGAGACTGTGTGTTTGCGTGTGTGTGTCTGTCTGTCTGTCTGTCTGTGTCTGTCTGTGCTGGTCTTGGTTTCTCTCATTTCTCTTACAAATCACTCATTATTTATTCATGGGGAGGTTTCACCCTGATGACCTTATCTAATCCTAATCGCCTTCCAAAAGCCCCAATGTTTAAAAACTGTAATTCGGGAGGATGCCCGTGGGTGCACATACGTGTACAGGTGGAAACCAAAGGACAATCAGGTGCCCTCCTTCATACCCAGGGTCTCTCCTCGGCCCAGAGCTCTCCAGTGAGGCTGGAATGGCTCGCTAGTGAGCTCCCAGGGACCTTGCTGTCTGTCTCCCAGGAGGGGGATTACAAAAACACACCCGAATGGCTGGCATTCTTACGTGGGTGAGATTGAACCCAGATCCTCTTGCTCTCGGGGTGATCCCTTTACTGACTGAACTATCTCTCCAGTCCCCCCAAAGTGCTACTTCTCATTTAATTAATTAAACTCATTTAGTAGGTGAAGGAGGGCGTACACAGCACAGCACAAGTGCAGAGCTGAGGAGACAACTTTCAGGATCTGTTTTCACCTTCCGTCTTGTTGAGGCTCTGTCTCTCTTGGTGTGCCTGCTGCTGCACAGAGAGCTATTGTGTCTCCACTTTTAATCTCACTGTAGGGGCACTGGGGTGACGGATGCGTGGCCCTGCATCCAGCCTTTTGCATGGGTTCCAGGGTTCAAACTCAGGTTGTCAGGCTACCACAAGTGAGACTTAGCCCCAAAAGCCCCACTTCTAAACACAGAGCCAGACTAAGCGTCTGCCCTCTTACTGCCTTATAATGGGGATTAAGTTTCCACACATAGAGCCCTGACAGAATACACTCAAAACCTATCCAAACCCCAGCACCCTGTGCTACTTCCGTTTGCCTTAGATTCCAGTGTGAATCCAAGAGGCAGCATGACTCCATGCCTCTTCTCTCCAGCTCTGAAGCTTGACCCAGACCCTACTTGTCACATCTAAACCTATTCCCTCATGGGAGGCAAGTCCATCCTAGCCCACATCAAGCAGTGGGCGGTCAGTCAGCTAAGCTACCCTAAAACCCCATGTAGACCTGCAGGCAGACAAGGAGGGCAGGACACAGTACCAGAGCCTCCCGGGGCACAAGGATCACAGAGCAGATTCCCCCAAGGACACAGGGTGGAGATGCTGTAGTTCAAACATCTTCCATGCCTAGGCCCCACGTATGGAAACAGGTGTTCAAACTGCAGTACGAGCAGGCCAATTGTGGCTGTCACTGAAGGCGAGGTGACATAAATAGGCCTTAGAAAACCAGGCTTATCCCGGGATTTTCCAGTGAGCAAGGTAAATATTTGGTCCCAGCCCCAGAAAGACGTGTGGTAATCCCATTCCCTGCTGTTGTCCACCACCCCCCCCCCCCCCCCCGCCTCGTAGTCATTCATCCTGCAAACCTCTGCTGCGCCTGCCCTGCTCTGTGCGGGCCAGTTTTGACCTGGCCACTGACACGCTCATGGTTGAGAGTGATCTTTCCCCCGGGGTGAGAGGGACAGAGAACAGAGAGCAGCACAAAGTGGAGCTTATGCTAGGTCTGGGCTGGCCTGGTGTGTGGCCCCTGCTACTAGAACCCCAACATGGGTGGACACAAAGCTATTGTTACTCTCCTGACCCCTGACTGTCTTCTGGGCCATTGTACCTTTTAGAACTTGCTGTGTGTTTTGTGTTGTTCTGGGGCTGCTGGACCCTCACTCGGGGCTGTTTGTTAAGGAGCACCTATTGGACCCATCTGTGGAAGGGAGGGGAAGAAAGTGGAAGTAGGAAGATGGACAATCGGCCCTATTGACACATGGGTCCAACAGTGACCTTGACCGCCCCTTGGGGAGATCTGGAGCTGGAACGGGCCCATGGAATTAAGCCACACATCTATGAGACACCGGCCACCTCCGAGGGAAGGTGGTCTGGAGCAAAGGGGCTGAAGTTTGAGGGCATCTGCACCCTGGTGCCACTCAGCAGCTGGAGCCATCCTTCCACGGGAACATCCCCGGGCCCACCACAAGCAGTGAGCATGGGATAACACCTGCCAGTGGAGGAGGCTGCTCCTTCCAGACCTTTCTGCTCTAAAGGTTGCTGTCAGAATCAGATAACAGGTATAAAGTACCTTGCGAAGAAGGGCCCTGGGTAAGATAGTGGGTGTATAAGTAATGATAGCGAGGGGCAGTAAACCTGATCAAGATTATAAGGTGAAAAGAGCCGAAAGAGAACTTTGAATTTGGACAGGAGGTGCTCAGGTCCCTCTGGGTGGCATCCTTCCTGCACTCCAGGCTGTGGTTTGAAAATGAACCCCTGGCGTCAAACCCTTCCTCGTCCTACTAGAAGGGCAGCTGGGTGCCACCTGGGAGTCTTTACACAAGAGGGCAGCTGTGATGGTGGTGGATGCTGGCTTGCCAGGAGGTAGCTGGGAAGCCTCCAGCACAGCTTGGCTGGAGTCAGGCCAAGGCCAAAGGATAAGAGATTCCCCTGCTCCTGGCCTCTCCCCAGTTACTGGGAAACTGCAGGAGGAAATCCACAGGCAGGCGGGTCTGCTCCAGTGCCCTGTGTAACACAGCCAGCTGCCCTCCCCACGGGAAATCTCCCACCAGAAAGGCTCTGGAGGGAAAACCCTTGGGCCAGGCTGCCCTCAGTCTGCTCCTGAAGGTGTACGGCCAGCAGAAGAGAGGACAGGAAGCAGTGGGAAGAATCTCGGTGGGTGAGTCCCCACCTGCTACCCCCTCTCTTACCCTCTTCTCCATAGCTCAGCTTCCCTGAGGTAGGTGGAAATGAGGGTAAAACTACCAGACCTAAAACATGAAAATGACTATAAAAATCATCGCAGCCACCCTCTTGTGTAATAGAATGCTCAGGTAGCACCTAAGCTGCCCTCCTTGGCAGGGTGAGGAGGCGCTTGATCCAACACCCTCTTCGTGCCTCCAAGGTCATTTATACAAAGATGGCCTGTATCCATACAGACAGACAGACACATATATAAAAAGAAACCTTTGAAAAGAAATCACCAGGCAGTCAGGCCCTTAGTTAAAGTTAAATTTCAGATAAACAAGAAACGATGCTTTGGTGTAAGGATTTCCTATGCACTATGAGGGACACACTGAAACAATTCTTAGTTGTTTCTCTGAAATTCAAAGGCTGTTGAGCTTCCTTTGTTTACATAGATGGGCCCAGGAGTTGAACTTCAAGTCTGAGTGGCAGACAGTGGAAGGGACAGCACCAGGACGGAAAGGAGGCCATGCAGAGGGCACCCTTGGTGTCCCTGTGGTGCCCCAGGAAGGCAGAAATGAAAAGGGAACAGCCCCAGTCTGGCTACACCCTCAAGGAGAAAGCAGGTGGGGCCCCAGGGAGGGGAAGCCTTCCTTTCAGAGATGAAGGCTCAACCACACCCCATCCTTAACCCCCACCCGAACAGTCAGGGACTCCCTGGCCTCCGTGGCGCCTCTCCTCCCCCCTATCATAGGGTGGACGGAGACACTTCCCTCACCAGGAACTGGGAGCCCCTGTCCTGAGTGGAGAGTGGATGCACAAGGACCCCTGATGTTTTCTCATGAATGGGAGAGGGGTACCAGCCGGAACCCACGTGCTGCCGCTTCCTGCCACTCCCCAGAAGCCCAGGCTGCCCTTCAGCTCGCTCTCTCAAAAAAAAAAAAAGGTCTAAACTACCAATACTGAGAATATTCTCTTGCTCAGGCATTATGTTTTACCTTCGCAGCAACCTCTAAAGTAAATGCTGTCAGAATCTCCTCGGAAGCCAGAAGCAGGCTGATCTCTGAGTTGGAGGACAGCCTGATCTACAGAACAAGTTCCAGGACAACCAGGGCTACACAGAGAAACCCTGGCTCAAAACAAAACAAAACAAAACAAAACAAAACAAAACAAAAAAAACAGAAGAAAGGGGGAGGCGGGGAGCCAAGCATGGTAGCACACTTTAATCCCAGAAACAGGAGGATATATATATATATCCTGTATATATATATATATACAGTTTATTCACTTTGTATCCCAGCTGTAATGCCCTTCCCCATCCCCTCTTCTTCTCCTATGCCCCTCAGGAGGAACTCTTTGAGTTCAAAGCCAGCTTGATCTACACAGTGACCCCTTATATGTTTAGTGAGATCCTTCCAATACATGTTTTAAAATATATGAGCTTGGGGATTTAGCTTAGTGGCTCACCGCTCTGAAGGAAATAAAAAGACCAAAAAACTGGGCAGACATGTGTACACTTCTGTGTATGTGCGTGTGCTCACATGTGCGTGGGTGCTGTCCATGTGGGGGAGTGCACAGACACACATCGTGAATGTGTGTGTGGAAGCCAGAGGTCAACTGATCATCCACTTTTTGTTTAAGTGTGTGTGTGTGTGTATGGTATGTGTGTATTTGTGGTATGTGTGGTGTGTGTGTGTGTGTGGCTCTGTGTGTGTGTGTGTGTGTGTGGTATGTGTGTATTTGTGGTATGTGTGGTGTGTTTGTGTGGCTCTGTGTGTGTGTGTGTGTGTGTGTGTGTGTGTGTGTGTGTGGTATATGTGTATTTGTGGTATGTGTGGTGTGTGTGTGTGTGTGTGTGTGTGTGTGTGTGTAGATCAGAGAGGTCAATGTAAGGTGTCTCCCTCAATCACTCTCCACCTTACTTTTTTTTGAGACAGTGTGTTGGGGGGGTTCACAGCAGGACTTGGTGGCACACACCTTTAATCCCAGCACTGGGGAGGCAGAGGCAGGTGGATCTCTGTGTGTTTGGGACCAGCCAGGTCTACAGAGTGAGTTCCAGGACAGACAGGGCTACATAGAGAAACCCTGTCTCAGAAAAAGAAAGGAAGGAAGAAAGAAAGAAGGAAAGAAAGAAAGAAAGGAAGGAAAGAAAGAAAAGAAAGAAAGAAAGAAAGAAAGAAAGAAAGAAAGAAAGAAAGAAAGAAAGAAAGAAAGAAAGAAAGAAAGAAAAGGGGCTGGAGAGATGGCTCAGAGGTTAAGAGCACTGGATGCTTTCCCAGAGGTCCTGGGTTCAATTCCCAGCAACCACACGGTGGCCATAGAATGAGATCTGGTGCCCTCTTCTGGTGTGCAGACATACATGTAGGCAGAACATTGTATATATAATAAATAAATATATTTAAAAAAAAAAAAGAAAGGAAGAGGAGACGAGACAGGGTTTCACACTGGAGCTCACTGACTGGCTGGGCTGGGCAGCCACCAAGCTCCAGGGGTCCCCCTGCCGCTGCCTCCCCAGCACTGGGCATACAGGAACACACCGCTGTGCCTGCCCTTTTACATGGGTGCCAGGGCTCAAACTCCGCAAGCACGCGCCAACTGAGCCGTCTCAGCAGCCAGCACCTTCCTTTGGAGGGCTTGTCCGTTAGGAGAGGCTGGCTTTCTGCCTCCCCGGCACTGGGATTACAAGCGAGGGATGGCACAGCCTGGCTGTTTGACACGGGTCCTGAAGATCTAACTCTGGTCCTCAGGCTTGCACAGCAGGCCCTTTGCTGACTGTCTCCACAGTTTCCTTCATCCCCATTTTACAGACAAGGAAACTGAGGTTCTGATGACTCACTTTACCTGGCTAATTTTCAGTAGAAAAGGATTCCACCAGAGTCCTGTGTGTCTCTGGGGGTCTAGACTCCAGGGTGTCGGCAGCCTAGTCCCAGCCTGTTCCTACACTGTCTTCACCGCCTCTGGCCTCTGCTTAGGAGTCTTGCAGGAATGACCTGACCTGGGCTCCTCCTGCCTGGTTCCCCAGTGTCTAGCCTGAAGGATGTAGCAGTGTTTGTTGGCAGATTAAATCTTGTTGAGAGTAGACTGTTCCAATACATACTCAATATCCCTTCCTGTGGGCTGTGCCTCTGACTTATCTGTCCTCCGGCTGTCCCCTAGAGGAAGCCCTTCCCACGGCCTGCCTAGCGCCCACCCCAACGTCTCCTTCATCACAGGAGGTCAAGTCTTTGTCCCTACTCAGATAAACAAACAAAGCAGGCTGATGTGTGTGTGTGTAACTCAGAAGGTCCAGGAGCCATGCCCCGTCCACAGACAGGCTTGGCCTTCCTCCCAGGGTCAGCAGCAGTAGCCTGGGGATGAACGGTGAGGTCGGTAAGACAGGAGGGCCAAGCTCGCCGCCATCTGTGAATGGCTTACTCCAGGCTCTGGGAAGCCCGGAGCCCTGCGGGCTGGGCCATGGGCTTCTTCGTCTCTTCCCACCTAGTGCACACGTAAGCTTGGCACCTACAGGTTGCCTCACCCTGGAGCACCGTGAAGGCGTCCGTACAGATAGCCCCTGACATGAGCTAGCGGCCTCCTCAGTCCAAGCTCAGGAAGAACTCCTCCACCCCACCCCCTGGGACTCTGGGTCTTGCGGACCCTCCGTTCCTACCTTCCTTTCCCCTCCCACACAGTCACATCAGAGCCACAGGAAACTGGGCCTGCAAGTGTGCAAGGTGAGAGCCAAGACGGGGAAGTTTATTCTCCAAGAATCATCTAAACACATGGGAGAGTATTTTTAGTGCGTGGCTCCTACCAGGATGCCAAACCTAAACACGGGGAAGGCTAGGTGGCCCCTTGGGGATAGACACAGCAGACCCCACCCTGTCCCTCGGAGCGGCCTGTCTTCCTGGATGGCTCTGATGAGAGTTGGCTATGGAAGCTTAAGGAGGAACAGCGTGACCCCAGGCTGTGACCCCAGGGTCTGACGGGTTTCTTGGCCCCGTCTGTACTGCAGCTCCCTCATCTGTGCCGTGGAAGAAGTAAAGCCTCACTCAGAAAATGGTAGAGAGACCCACAGGCAGCACACAGTGGGCTTTCAATAAACGTGCTTCAGAGTCTGTGCCGGGAACCTTCCGGAAAAGGGCCAGTGGACCTCGGGGAAGCCTGTCTATGGCCTCTGTGCTTCCCCCAGGCTCGGCATCTGCGGGGAAGCACGCATGTGCACATACAAGTGTGTATATGAGCGTGAGCACCCAACACAAGCAGCTAAGGAGATGAAGGAGAGAGCAAGGCCGGCTGACCCCCTACCTTCTCCAGGTGGGGTCAGCACAGAGCCAGTGAGGTCGCTCAGAAGAGGAAGTTCTGCACTCACACACACCGACAGGAAGAAATGGCCCTCCCTCTCCTGTGTGGGACCATGAGCAGGAGAGCAGGCTGCCCACTCAAGGTGGCCACCACTGAGCAGCTTTGCCAGAGGGGCCTCCTGGATGCTGGATGCCAAGAGGCCTGCATGAGCACTGCCCCACTCTTTCTTCCACTAGCCAGGTAGGTTTATTACGGGGCCAGCCAGGCAGGAGCTGGTCCCATCCGCGCCTTCCCCCCCCCCCCCCCGAGGTGGACAAGCCAGACCTCCTCTGGCCACTTGCAGAGAGCTAGAGCTTCCTGGTTCCGCTGCTACACATTACTCACTGAAGGCCACGTGGAGGGCAGGGTGCAGCGGGAGGGGAGGGGTGGGAGGAGGGCAAGGAGGGAGAGAAAGGAGGGGGAGGGAGGGGAGGAATGACTGTACTGACCCCAGAGCCTGGGGAGCAGGCAGCTGAGATCCCCTGCAGGCTTCGTGGGAACTGAGGGAGCGCTTTGGCGGGGCCACACACCTCCTGCTGACACAGGCTGCCTGCTGTTGCCATGTCTACACAATGCCGCCATCACCACCACCATCACCACCATCACCACCACCACCACCATCACCACCACCACCACCACCACCACCACCACCATCAACACCACCATCACCACCACCACCATCACCACCACCATCACCACCATCACCCCGGCTGCTTGGTCATTGGTGAAGCAGGAAGGTGCTTATTATTGGTCACAAATAGAAAAGGGCGAAGAGAGGGTGGGGGGAGTGGCTGTTTGTCTACCCCGGGCTTAGCTGACCGGGGGTGCTGGGGTCATCACCCCCTCACCCACCAGACACCGGGCCCTCCTAGGCTTCAAGTGTCCGAGTGGTTTGCACCTTCCTATGGTGCACACCTGTCCTCAGCCCTAGTAACCCGGCCCTGGCTCTCCTATTTCCTCAAGGCCTGTGCGACCTCATCCGCACTTCTCATGGTTCAAAACACCAATGTTGCCGTGGATGGTGAGTACTCTCTTTCTGTACACACACACAAACACACACACACATAAACACACCCTGCTGTCCCTCCTTGGGAAAAATCCACTAGGGAGACATAGTTCGGGAGGAAGCCTGACTCTTTTCCTGTCACATCTATTGCTGACCCATGAATCCGCCCCGGATTTGAGCCTGGGAACCTGGGAACTGGCTCTGCCCTGCCTTTACCTCTGCAGCTCTGTGCCACAGGAGACCTACATCTCGACCCTGGCGCAATCCCACCGGTGGATATAATACCCAGAGACGGTCTCCTTCCACCCTGATTGTTGCTGTTCTTCCCTCCCTGCTGCGTCCTGACAGGCCTCCCTCCCTCCCTCCCTCCCTCCATGCCTGAGCACTGTTGAATCCAGATGGCCTCCTTCCCTTGCTGTTGCCTCCCCACCCCCATCCCTGACCGTCCATGGAAACTGCAGCTGCCCTTCCTGGTTTCTGTCTCTCCTTCTGACCTCTCAGCCAGTGTGGGTCTTTTGTCCACGCACTGGTCTGAGAACCCCAGGCGGCTCCCTGTCTTGCTGCTGTCACCTGTCCAGTCCTGCAAGCTCAAGAGATACTTGAGCAAATGAGTGAATCTCTGTTCCCAACCACACGCAGTCCCAGGCTGCACCTGAGGGTGGCACCCAGCACCTCAAGTCAGCTACGCTCAGGCTCCACTGTGGAGCCTCCACCTAGCTTCTGTTCTTGGGCCTTAGTTTCCCCCACTGTAAAACAAAGAACCTGGATCAGAGGGCCTCTGGATTTTTTTTCGTGTTGGTGCGCCAAAGTACCTGCTCTTTCTGAGGTTGGATGTGCGTTGAGCAGGCGAGCAGGCATTCGTCTACACGGGCAGGGTCATTCATACCTGTTTGGGAGAAACCTCCAGGCCTCAGGGTCCCTGCCCTGTCAGGATGGGGTGAAGGGAACAGGGTAATTGCAGAGCTACAAAAGAAAGAAGAAAGAAAGAAAGAAAGAAAGAAAGAAAGAAAGAAAGAAAGAAAGAAAGGAAGGAAGGAAGGAAGGAAGGAAGAAAGGAAGAAAGGAAGGAAGAAAGAAAGAGACTTGCAAAGGATTTCTCCAAAAATATATCCATATTTTATTTTGTTTCATTGGGGGGAGGAGGAGCAGAGGTCAGAGGTCAACATATTTCTGTCCCCCACCCCTCAAGGGCTGGGAATTTAAATTGTGCGCTACCCATATCTTAAGAGTCCCCAAAGTCCAATGTAGGAAACCTAAGGAAAGAGAACCATATCCTCTGAAGGCTGAGGTCAGAGGTCACATATCCGGAAGTGGAGCATCACTGCAGGAAGCTGGCCACCAGGCAGGTGAGTGTAGGGATCAAGAGAGTGGGCAGGGGCAAGGACAGCAGCTGTCCTGGGGCACGGGACCTGAACACCTGGCGATCTCCTAGCTGCTGCAGGGGCCTCACGTTGTCCTTCATATTCAACTTCCTTTCTTGGTCATAGTACAGCTTCGTTGAGAATTCCTGGAACTGTAAAAGAGACCCGGCTCAGAAGGTGGAGCCATGCTCCTCGCCGTGTGACCTCAGACAGAACACCTCGCCTCAGAAAGGAAGAGAGGGGTTCAGAATGACCACCAAGAGTTAAAGTGTGGCATTTGTGGGGACGTGAGAGCCACTGTCTTTCCCTTTCCTCTACTGATACTTTTTTTTTTGTCACTATTGCTGTGGTAGAGTGAGCATCCTTTAGCACCAGCTGAAGGACGCCTACCTAGCCCCTGACCCCAGAATATCTGATTCAATAGATCTATAGTGAGCCTAAGAATGAGTGTTTCTAGAAAATTCTCACTGGTGAAGATGTTGACGTCATGCTTTGAGAATCACCACTGAGAGCCCAAGGGATTTTGGTCCTCTGGGTTTCCTGCTGTCTTTCCAGAGGCTATTGTAAACTTGGGAGTTGTTTGTTGAATGACTTCCTGATACCGCTAAGGAAGTCCAACTTGAGCGCTCCCTGGAATACTAGCTCCCCACACTAACCAGCCAACTCTTTTCCACTTCTCTGGAAGCCTATTCTGAGCACCCTTTCCATGACTTCTCCCAGGGCCCGCAGGAGAGGGGCAGACAGGGCTTTCTTGCTTGTCTGTCTCCCCCAGCAGAAACAAGGACTGACTCAATGACGCTCATCTCCCCACCCCAGGGACTTGAGGAGCTAGCTCACAGGGCTTTAAGGGGCTAGGCTCCATGCGGAAGACTGCACCTTGGCCCAGGCCTGGGTACCTGGTTTTGGTTGAGTTTAATGGGTTCCTGGAACACAGTCCAGATGACGGTCTCACTGCAGTCTGGTGTGGTCAAGGAGCCCTGGTAGCGGAAGTAGTGAACCAGCTTTTCCTTCTGGGGAAGCATGTTCTGCAGGGAGCTCTCCTTCATCGTGGTGTTTGTGTCTGGGGCGGGGGACAAAGTCCCTCACCTGTGGCTCTCGGTCAAGCGGCCGCCCCAGCCCCTCTGCCCCTCCACGGTGGGAAGAAGCCGTCTCTCTCGCCCCCCCCACCAGACTCACTGGGTGTGGAGATATGGGACAGGGCCTCCACTAGGGGCTGGAAGCCCTCGTTCACCTGGTCTCCCACCTGGAACGGGAGCAAAGGAAGCATGAGAGGGGTCCTGGGAGCTGCTGGGGACAAGCAGCCCTTCCTTTCCGGAGGAGGCCAGGCAGCCTCTAGGATTGAGGGGCTGCGGTCCTACCTTCACCATGAATGCCAGCACTGCTATGTTGTCCTTGGCGCCCTGCACCTCATTGCTGGATGGCTCCTTCTTGTGTACGATGTGCATCTAGGAAGGGGGTGTGGGTGGAGGGATTGTAGGAGCTGGACCACCCGTCTGGCCCAGGGCAGGGATACACACCCAGAACCCAGCCGAGGCACCAGTTCCAAGGCTTCTCACCTCCATGGCAAAATGTTTGCCATCGATGCTGTGTTCTGAGCCCCGGTCCGACTCCTTTGACCAGTGGAGGTGCAACTGTTCAGCCTGGTACTGTGCGGGGAGGTCTCCTCCAGCAATGGAGATGCCATCCCCCAGCAACACCTTCACTGGGGGGGGCATGGGAGTGGGCACAGTCCTCACACTGGCCTCACCCGGGCCTTCTCAGTCCCCACCCCAGCTCCTAGCTACGCTGTCTGAAGCCTGGGCCCTGAGGGACGGGGTGGGAGATATAGCCTACAGCCTTTTTCCCTGCTCACCTCATCCACTCCTATACCCATGCCATAATGTCACCCTGACCAGGGCCTCCATGGTGCCCTGGTTGTCCCCAGAGTAATGTCCGAACTCCTTAGCCCTGGTGACCTGTTCTCGGCCCTGGTCAGCTCCTCCCAGCTTCCCTCTATGGCCTCCATCCACACACAGCCTCGCCCACTCGTGGTTCCCCAAACACCCAGTTTCACGCCTCTGTGCTTTTGCAAAGGTCAGTCCCTCCTTCCAGGAACATTTCCTCCCTTCACCTCAACTGTTGCGATGAAGTGACTGAAAACATAACTAGCTAGTGTAGCCTCCTCTCTAGAAGCTTCCCTGGCGGCTCCTCCCACCTCCGGGCCTGAGAAACTCACATCCTCGCAACAGCTAGCCCTGCCTGGGGACGGCGCCCAGCCCACACAAGACCCACCTGAGTGTTTGTCGTTCACAACTTCCCACTTCTTCTTTTGGTTATAGCCAGTGAAGGTGAAGGGCTTCAGGTTGGGGTTGACCTTCGCCTTGGAGGTGTCGATGTTGATGGGAGACTGGTGGTTCTTCTGACAGTCTCCAGGCCACTGGGCAGGCGCTGAGCAGGAAAGAAAGGTCTGAGAGTCAAGGGCACATTGACCCATTGATGTGAGTCAGGGTCTTACAGAATGCTGGGATCTCACAGCAGGGCATGAGTCTCAGAAATGCTGCGCTGGCTGGCCTTCCTCCTCCTCCTCCTCCTCCTCCAACACGCTGACGTAGGTAGGCTGGTGGGTCTGTGATGTGGCTGAGGGTTGGGGGTTGGGGGTTGGGTGGAAGGAGAAGCAGGCTTGCCCTTGATGGATAAGAGCTTGGGTTGGAGTGACCTCATGATGCTGAGCTCCAGCTTTCTCAGTGGGGACCTCGACACTAAAGTTGCTTCCAGGGGGTGTTGGGAAGTTTAAAAGTTGCCAAGTGGGACATGGCTTTTCAGCTTTGGAGACCATGGAGGAGGACTCCCTGGAAGAGCTGTTATGTAAGGAACCTGGACCTGACAATCCCAACATTCAGCCAGGTAGGGGCAAGAGGGGAGCAGTCCCCCAGCACAGCAGGCTACAGGGAAATTGATCAGCTTTCAAAAAAGTGCCAAGGGGCTGGAGAGATGGCTCTTCTTCCAAAGGTCCTGAGTTCAATCCCAGCAACTACATGGTGGCTCATAACCATCTATAATGAGATCTGGTGCTTTCTTCTGGCCTTTAGGCACACATGCAGGCAGAATACTGTATAAATAATAAAAGTCTTAAAAAAAAAACTAGAAAAAGTATCAAGTGGGCAATGGGGATGTGGTTCAGTGGTAAAATGCTTCCTGTCTAGGATGCAGAAGGCCCTGAATACCTCAGCATCCCAACAATGAACAAACTACCAAGAACCATCTCTCACTTCCACCTTAAAGGGCTCTTGGCCAGACTCAAACCTCCAATGCGCTGCTAATTTAGCTCCTGGTGATAACTCACTGTCTCCTCCTGAGTACTGGAAGCGTGTGCGCATGCGCGCCTGTGGGAGGAGCCGACGAGTGCCTGGCAGTACTCACCTATACAGTTGCTGTTGGGCTCCTTGGCTTGAATCTCATAGCACCAGTGTTGTTCTGGAACAGAGACAGGAAGAATGTGAACCCCCTGTGGGTCCTTCGTACAGCCCTGTGGGCCAGAGCCTGGGGGAAACTCTGATGTGAAAACCCCGTCTTGGGGTTGGGGTAGAAGGTTTCTGGGGGTGTGGGATTGAGGTCCCCAGAGACTCAGACTTAATGATCATAGGAATGGCTGGGTGTTGGTGGCACACGCCTAAATCTCAGCACTCGGGAGGCAGAGGCAGGCGGATCTCTGTGAGTTGGAGGCCAGTCTGGCCTACAGAGCGAGTTCTAGGACAGCCGGGGCTACACAGAGAAACCCTGTCTTGAACCCCCCCCCCAAAAAAAAGAAAGAAATGAAACAAATGAAATAAAACAATCATAGGAGAGGCAGCAACAGAGACGGCTCATGTTTTGCCCAGGGTGCTGATCTTCAGAGCTCTCTCTCTCTCTCTCTGAGGTGGCTCAGCTCTGTCCTTGATTGCTTAGCCTCTTGTCCCTCTTCCCTTCTGCCCATAACCAAAGAGGAGGCTCAATTGAGAATGAAGAATTAGGACCATCCTCCTTTCTGGAACAATGGAATGCCTTCCAGCCTTCCGGCCAGGCTGCCTTGCAGAGGTGGGGAGGGGCTGCTGATCTAGGCACATTCGAGCATTCTGCTCCACTTTTCCTGTAGAACCAAACCTGCTCTAAAGATAAGGTGTCCAAGAGAAACAGACCGATGGCAAAAAGACACACAGAGGTCTACAGGAGAAAATGAGTCAGTCACACACACACACATACATACACAGAAAGAGAGAAAGCAACATGCTCTTTCACCAGGGTGAATGAAGCACTTCACTCAAAACTAGAATTCTGACAGAGCCACTTAGGAGCCCTGTGTTTAAGGATGGTCCCCTACTCTCTCTGGTTTTATCATCTGTAAAATGGAGCTAATCTGGCCACCCATGAGACAAGGATTAAAGGAGAGATGGTATGGACCCCCCCCCCCCCGGGCAGCCTATAGTCACTCAGTAAGTTCACAGACAACTCTTCCCCTCCTCCCTGGCCTCCTGTCAGTGAGCAGATGGGCAAAGCTAAGCCAAGGCGGGAGAGGAAGAGACCATGGCGTGAGTTGGAAAGAATTCATGGATGAGGACATTCCTAAGAAAAGTGTCGTATCCCACTCAGCTATGAGTCCCTGGCGCTGAATCACCAGCCTTTCCCTTCTGGGAACTTTGTGGGGTTTTGGGTTTTGTTTTGTTGTTTCGTTTTTTTCTTCCAGTAGCTGGGAATCAAACCCAGGGCCTTGCATGTGCCATGCAAGCGCTCTCCCTCGGAGCTATAGTCCCAGCCCTTGCTTTCTTGGAGATAGCACCCCCTCTGTAGCTCGGGCTGGGGTTCTAGGTGTGAGCCAGTGCTGCTAGCCTCCCTATCTTCTTGTCTGAAACTCTGCAACCCCAAGTCCCATAGGAGCTGTCCCTGAAATGGGGACAAGGTGAGGAGGGAAGCTTAAGACTCATGCTCTTGGTAGCCAGGAGGAACAAGATCCTAGGCTGGAAGAGTGAGCCCTCTAGGAAACTGGCCTCCAAGGGATACTTTGGATTTTCTACTTTCCTAGCTGTAGATCAGAGTTCATTCCTGATGTCCAGCTGGCATGGCCTTGTTTAGCAGGGTCTTCCCAGTGGGAGCTGCTGCCCGGGGGGGGGGGGGAGGGGAGTATGCATGAGCCCACTATGCAGAGAAGGAGGGGCCATGCCCTGTTAGGTGAGCCAACTGTCTGTTCCCATCCTTTCCAGCCTGCTCTGCCTCTATTCTGCCTATTGCTCAATCTCTGCAGAGAAACATTCCTTTGTCTGAGCCTCAGGGCCCTCCAGGGACACAGGCACCACCCCAGACTCTCAGAGCAGTCGCACAGGGACGAGAGGGGCTGTGATGGGCGTCCTGGGTCACTGGGCCTCCGAGGTCCCGGAAGTAGAACAGGCTTCCATGAAGAGCAGTGGGAGCGCGGGGCACTTAGCACTTGGGGCCTAAGGGGAAGCTATTCCTGGAGAAGGCCAGCTCTGAGGGCCAGCACCCTCAGGTGTGCCCCAGGGGGAGCCCCTCTGGGCATTTCTCAGGAATCCTCTCTGCCCTGGCTCTGGCCCCAGCTCCGTGGTTCACAGTGTAACCTCTGATCCACTGTCTTAATCATAGAGACTTTTGACCTGCTTGGCTGAACACTCTTGTAACTACCCTCTCTTCGGGAGGTGGTGGCCAGAAAAACATAATGCTGATGAGGCAGAGGCCAGGGGTCACACTGCATCTTACAGTCAGGTGGCGGCCGGGCTCTGGTCAGCTCAGGCTCCCACTCTTGCTTCTGAAGGGCGAGCGTGGCGGAGAATAACAAGCCTTTAGTCACGCCCACGAAAGAGGAGAGAGGCTCCCAGCTGTGTCCTGCCTAGCCCCAGACCGGGCACTGGGCTTAGAGACAAAACACTGGCCTCCACACGGCCTCTGTCCTCTCCCCTTACTTCTACTCCCACCCCTCCCCCTTCTAAGGTAGGTCTTTATTTTGGTTCATGGTTGGGGGGGCCTTTAAGGGAGGACTGACTTTTAATGGACCTTGCTCACCACCCCACCCACACTCTGAGGGAAGCGGGAAGATTCCTGCAACCAGCTCAGTAGAACCCGAGTGTCCTGGGCAAAGTCTCCGCACTTCCTGGCTAGGGGCTCTGGGACACCGGAGGAGGGAGCTATCCTCTCTCTGTGTCTGTCTCTCTCTCCGCAATCCCTGCAGGACAATGGGTAAAAGATGGTGGTCCCTGCACCAAAGAAACCGGACCAGCTTGTGTGAAGAGGTCAGCTGAGGTGGACTCGTGCCTGCACCGCCCCAGGTCACCGCCGAGGCCTCCTGACTACCTTGTAGGGCGTTTCTGTCCAGAGCCCGAGGGCACTGCCTAAGCTCTCCTACCCTTTATCCTTAGAACAAGCACCCCAGGAGCAGAATTACTAAACCTGCCTTGTAAAAGGACAGAACACGTTAAACGACTTCCCCAAGGGCAACAGCTAGGAGGTGCCCGCTAATTTAAAAAAAAAAAGTTTTTTTTTTCCTACTAAGTCGTTTCAAATGTTCAACCTTACCTCCCCCCCCCCGGCCCCCACCCTTCTGCCTTAACGTTGTGTTAATTGCTCTTTTCCCACCCCTAGGAGGGAGCTTTGGAACTGTTGCTAGATGCCTCACATCCCCCAAAGCTAAGTCCCTCTGGCAACGGGGAACACTCTGTCTCTCTTCCTCTGCGGCTGAGAGCTCCCTCCGCCGCCCCCACCCCCATTCCAAGGGCAGAGCACCTAACTCAGGATGGGAGGTTCGGCCTGCTGGACGGGAAGGCTTGCCTTGAGGACTGATTGGAGAGGCCTTTGTGGAGAGCTCCGGGGTAGCGGAGAAGGTGCCAGCCGCTAGAACCGCCTTTAGCTCCTTATCAAATATTAACACGCCTCTACCGCCACCTCCCACCTGGAATAATTAAGAGCTCGTTCTCACCATTAATCTTTAAACGAAAATCACCTTGTCCGGAAAGACCGGCTCGGCCGGGGACTTGGGTCTCAGGATGCCCCCCGCCAGGCACCCAATCCAGCGCCGGGGGTAGGGGAAAAGGGAGCTTGAAGCCCAAGAGGCCAGGACCCCAGGGTCGGGAGAGGGGAACCCCGGGACCCCAATAAACCCAACCAGCTGCTCTTGTTCTGGCCGGACCACAGCTACCGGCAGGACAGACGGCCGCTCGCCACCCACGGGTGCGGAGAGGAGGGTGGGTCCAGGCGGCTCGGGGACGCATCCCCGCCACGGACCCCGCCACGGCGGACGCCCCACGGCCGCGCACTGGCGGGCGCGCTCCCCCGCAGCCGCCTGCGGACACGTGTAGGCGCACACGCTTGCGCGCACAGCCAGGTCCGTTGCACGCTCAGGGCTCCCGGCAGGGACCACGAGCGGCCGGAGCGCGCTGGCGAGGGGAGCGGGGACCGGGGAGCGCCGAGGGTCACCCCAGGGTACCTGCGGTAGAGCCGGCCGCGCAAGCCAGCGCCAGCAGAGCGAGAAACGGCTGCATGGTGCCTGATGGCAGACACGCTGCTGCCCAGCCCGGGGTCAGGCACCGACGAGAGCCACCGCAGGCGTCGCGAGCATGCGGGTCGAGGCTTTATAGCGGAGCCACGACGGGAGGGAGCCCCGACAGCGGGACGTGGGAGGCGGCTCCTCCTCCTCCTGGCGGAGCCTCCCCTCTCCTCGTCCAGTCTCAGGTCTGAAAGAATCCTCTCCCCGCCTACCCTGCTGCCTTCTCTTGGGCGGTGAAGGACCCCACACCCGGTCCTCATCTCCAGGGCTTGGAGGTGGGGGCTGGCCACCCTGGCCCCGTCCTGCTCCTGATCACTGATCGGGAACGGAGACGGGCAATCCTCAGGTACCTGACCCTCAGAGGTGTCTTCCCGGACTCGTAGCTCCCATCACGTTGCCACCAACCGCTGTACAGAGTCTCCTAATGCATCCTTGGAAGGAGCTTGATTTGGGGCAGGGTGGATGGAAGCGGCCTTGGGGAGACAGAGCATGCGGAGGGTTTGTTGAAGAGGTGCTTTGTGAGAAGCTACTTCAGGCAGCGGTAGCAGATTCTCAAGTCTCGTCGCTTTTTCCTCCCGGGCTGTTCCAAACTTGATTTTGTTTTGTGTTTTATTTCTCGGCACTGGAGATGCTGCTGCTGCTCCTCTTCCTTCTCCTCCCCCTTCCTCCTTCTCTTCCTCCTTCTTCTTTTCTTCCTCCTCCTCCTTTTTCTTTTCTTCGTCATTGTCGTCATCGTCCTCCTTCTCCTCCTCCCCCTTTCTTTATTTCTCATGCTAGGCAAGCACTCTACCACTGAGCTACATCCAAACTCAATTCTCAGGAAACCAAGACCCGTCTTCCAAAAGTGAGCCAAGCTCCCCAAACTGCTGTTTACAGCTGGTCCTTGTGCTTAGCCAGGAAGATGGGGTGGAGTGGAGAGGAGGAGGGCTGAGAAGGGTATGGGATTAAGGGGACAGGAAAGTCAAGTGTGTGGTGGCGGCGGTGGTGGGGGGGGAGACAATGGGGAGACAAAATCGGCTTATAAAGTGGCTTGCTAGGAAACCCCCCGGTGCCATTGGGGGAAGGGGGGCTGGGTGCCATTGAGGTCTTCTGACCTAGTAGATGAGAGTTGGGAAGAGGAAAAAAAAAACAAGGGTGTGAATGTTCCCTTAGTTCTCCCATCACTCGGGGAGCGTCCTCAGCAAAGAAAGATTCCTCGCGTAAACTGTCTCCCGTATCCAGAGAAATGAAGTACTTGTTTCCAGGCAAGAACGTCCTGGCAGCCCTCTCTGCGGTGGCCCATTGCACCTCACAGGGAGTCCCCGTGCATCTCTGGGAAGCTGGGAATCTGGGTCCGGGCTGGGTAGATGGACAAGGAGTCAGGCAGTACACCTGGACTCCTCCATCAACAGGAAGCCCCGTTTTTTCTGGTCCAGCTACTTCCCTATCCGTTGCCAAATTCTCATCACCCTCTCCCTGCCTGGACACCAGCCTTTGAACCTCTGAAGAGGAACGGCTCCATCAGAACAATCCAAGCAATGGGGCTTCCTCCCTGGTTGGAGTCTGGCTTACTCCTCTCTCTGGCCTAGGATCACACAACCTACAATCTACCCGGGGAAGCTTTGATCCTACGGAGAGGTTGGGGGAGGGGTGTGCCCATCAGGCTTGGGGTCTTATTGTCTGCTCTGCTCTGGAATTTAACCTCTGACCTGGGATCATGACATTCCACCCTCTTTGAGCCTTATTTGGAGAGTGGGTTTGTGTTTGTGTGGCTGAAAAATATGTTTCAGGAACGAAGGGGGAGGAGTTAAGGATCCAGGGCGTCACCCAGGTCAAGCTCCCGACAAACTGGAGACATTTGCTAGCCTGAACAGGATACTATCGATCACTGATTCTATATTCATTTCAAAAGACCCTGGAGAGAAGAATGTGGGAGGCCAGGATGTGTTCAGGCTGCCAGGTGGCTCCTCTGAGGAAGGTACTTCTGAGGACACACACTACCTATGATACCTCAGAGTCTCACCAGTGTTTCTGTCTGACACCTCTGACTCCCCAGCTTTCCAGGTGCCCCGGCTATCACATCCTCCTCCCTACCCCCATCTTCCCCTGTCCTATCATTTCCAGTCCTATCTCCAGACCTGGCCTGCCATAAACCTGTCACGTTGTCCAAGCATCTGGGGCCCAGCTTCCCCCAAAAGGAACCAAGCCTGATCTAGGATAATCAGAGAACTGGGCACTGGGGTGGCCCAGGGACTTAGAGGACCATAAAGCTGCCAGCCCAAGCAACTCGATGGGAAAGCCCCAGCCCTGAGGCACGAAGTCAAAAACTCAATGTCCGGAGTTCAAGTCATTGCTCAGGGATGGCCTTGGGCAATTCCCCCCCCCCCATTGCAACTTCCTCCTCTATAAAGAGGGGGTGACACAGTGGTAATCATGCCCCCATGACTTTTGCCAATAAACAGTTACCAGGAACCACCCAGTCTAGGTTTTCAAGACCAACTTTGTTAGGGCCTGGGTGTGACTGCTGGCCCAAAGGATATCCAAAGATGAGTCATAGTTCTTGTCCTCAGGTTTTCATTTGTGTGGCCGTGTCTGTGACTAGGGGGGCGGGGAAGCTAATGACTCCACCTGAGGTCAAAGTAAAGCAGAAGAAAAAGACAGAACAAATTATGGGGACCGGAGAAGGGAAAGGAACTGTTGTTATTTTTTTTAATGATGCACACAACAGATAAGATATAAAAGAGGTTTATTGGATAGAGATGGAGAGAGAGAGAGACACGGTGAGGGCTACCCACCCCCAGAAAAAGGAGAGAGAGCAAGAACAAGAGAGGTAAGGGGCAGAGGTCCATTTCTAGCTCCTGTACGGGCCAGGTGCGTCTGCTACCTATATATATATAAAATTAAAGCTGCTCATATATATATATATATATATATATATATATATACATATATATATGTATATATATATATCCTTTATATATAAATAAACATTTATAAGTAATATATTTATAATAAATTTATATATAAATTTATAATACTTATATAATATATAAATAATTATTTATAATATATTTGTAATAAATAAAGAAGCTTTAATTATATAATATATAATTATTATATATTATTACATATTATATGTATTGTATAATATATTTTATATATTATATGTCATATATATATAATTAAAGCTCCTTTTTTAGTAATTAAAAAAGAAATGAGGAGCTTGGACTGCTTCTCATGTAAGGCAAGTTAAAGTATATAAATGTGGGTTCATTGGAAGCAGCTCTTGGTTGCCATGGAAGGGGTTAAGAGAGAAAGAGGGAAAAAAGTAGGAGCACCAAAATGTGTAGATTACATGGTGAGGAGGAGAGGAAGCACCTGCCCTGAAAGTTTAGGATAGAGGGTCGAGTTTGCCAGCCATACCCAGAGGCAGGGACTGAGAAATGCTGGGAGAACCTGGAGGTGTCGGGCCTGGGTCTGAAGCATACCATTCCAGCCTTTTGTTGAGGATAAGTGGGTAATTTATTCTCTTCTGGATACTTCTTGCTGACACTAGGGCGCCTGTAGAGAGGTCCAAAGGCTGAAATGCTGGCCAAATCCAGGAAGAACAGGCTGTTTTGATGCTGTTCAGGGTCTGTGAGAACATCGTGGCTGGGAGGGAAAAGTGCAGGTCCAGCTTGCCACAGTCTGTGAGTTTGGAACAACTGTGGTAGCTGCTTTGGTGCTGTCCTGGATGTAGGAAACATCTAGGTCTGGCAGGATACTGGACAATATATATAGGCAGAAGACAAAGTTAAGAAGGTCATGGGGAAAATTCCTTTAGGTGTACATCTAAAACTTTTGGGAGAGCAAACAGAAGATTTGGAGGAGCCTTGAACATGGGAACCTCCATTTACCCGATCTCTGACAGTAATTTTAAAAGTTTTGTTTTGGATCTGTCATCTAAGGAATATTGAGGCCAAATTTGGTTGCAGAGGCGTGTAAGCTTAGAGGCCCTTAATATAGGTGCTAGGTATAGAAATCTGAAATTCTCTAAAAGACCTCCCATAGGAGAATCCTGAGGAATGGGCAAATGGACAGGTAGGAGTCAGTGATCTGTCAAGGCCTCCCAAGACCAAGGTTTGCCTCAGTAGATTAGTATGGTACATCATAGGTTACTAGGCAACCGAGAAGCAGGCTGCTTAAATGCTACTAGGAGCTCGTTAGCCTAGGGTCTGGTTGAAATCTCTCCTTAGCTTCAAGAATTCCAGCACTTTTTGCCTCTCTCCTTATTTGTAAACCTGCAGTTTAGGAATCTCACCAGAAACCACCATTATAGAAACTCTTGGTGGTGCACATGTGTAATCCCAGCACTCAGCAGGGCAGAGGCAGGAGGATTTTTGTGAGTTCGAGGCCAGCCTGATCTACAAAGCAAGTACAGCCAAGGCTACATAGAGAAACCCTGTCTCAGAAAAAACAAAACAAAAACAAACAAACAAACAAACCAACCCCCTGTTATAGAGTAAAAGGATTTGTTCTTTGAGCCACTAAGTGGTTCTTGGTTTTAACTCCAGATGTCACCTCCAGAAACACCCCATAATCTCTCTTACCAAAGAGAAAATAAAAGGCCAGTGACACAGCTCAGTGGGCAAAAGCACTTGCTGCCATGCTGCCAGCCCGAATTCCATCCATCCCCAGGACCCACGTAGCAGAAGGCTCCTGAAAGTTGTCCTCTGACATACAGACCACACACATACACACACACACACACACACACACACACACACACACACACACACGTGTGCGCTCACAGAAATACATGCATTTTAAAGAGTCAGGGGGAAAGTAAAGTGTTCTTAGAGCCACCAAATGTAGCTAATGCTAAGATGCTTAGCCGTGTCTCCCCTCACCCACTCTTGGGTGTGTCATGTTCCCTTCCAGGGCGCTTCTCCTTCCCTTGACCCTCTCCTCCCACCATGGTTCAAAGCAACTTGCCTTTGAGAAGCCCATGGCCATGCTCTGAGGTGTATTTTTATTCTTTTCTTTGGTGCATTTCTTTCTATTTTTAGTAATGCCCAACTCTGCTTCATACTGGCTATTTATGAACTTCTTTTTCGTGTCAGAGACACAAATTCTAGGTTTGCCTGAATCTAGCTTTTTAAAGGATGAAGGGAACTTTTCCGGTCACCTCGAGCAACAATGCGGTGTTCTGCCTGACATCTTTGGAGGGCTTTGTCTGGGCTCTGCCTCAAGCATTGTTGATGAGTTCCCCTGACCATGGCAGAGCTGATCTGCTTGGTTTCTCTGCTTCTGTCTCCTAGTAATAAACCCATGTAGTGTTTACTTTATTTTTATACTGTTTTTAAAGATGATTTTTATTTGTGTGAATGTGTGTGTGTGTCACACACCGAGATACACATGCTCTACAATATGCATTCGGAGGTCAGCGACAATTTTCAGGAGTTAGTTCACTCTCTTCCCGCCACCACATTCCTGGGTTCAAACTCAGACCATCAGACTTCGACACAAGCACCTTCACCCACTGAGTGATCTCACTGGCCCCTGTGTCATGTTTGATGAGTGCCACGAGCAACAAAGATCGAAATCCCCTAGAGTCATTCCTACCCAAGTGCTGGGTAAGAGGAAACAGTTCGCATTTATCTGAGAGGACATCACCATGGAGACTGACCCATTGATGGCTACACTCCCGCCTCCAGGAGAGCAGCCCAAGATGCCGTGAGTGAGCAAGCTACTCCCACATGAAGGAGCCAAACACACTGGGAATGGCCGAGTCTGGGGGTGTGTGAAGTGACGGCTTAGCACTTAAGAGCACTGACTGCTCTTCCGGAGGACCCAGGTTTGATTCTCAGCACCCACATGATGGTTCACAGCCATCGTATCTCTAGTCCCAGGGGCTCTGACTCCCTCTTCTGGTCTCAGCCAGTACAAGGCATGCTTGTGGAGCTCATACCCCCATGCAAATAAAAACCCATACACACAAAACAATAAGAATAAAAGAATGACCACTTCTGTAATCTTTTGATCCTGAAATCTTTTGTGTTGGGGGTGGTGTGTGTGTGTGTGTGTGTGTGTGTGTGTGTGTGTTCGCAGTGGTGTGCATGCTGAGGCCAGAGGTCAGCTTTGGGCACTGTTCCTCAAAAGCCATCTGCTTTGTGGCCCACAAAGCAAAGTTAGTATGAGTGTGTGTGTGTGTGTGTGTGTGTGTGTGTGTGTGTGTGTGTTAAACATGTCACAGCATGTGTGGAGGTCAGAGGACAACTTTCAGGAGCCTTTCACCATGTGGGTTCTGGGGGTGAACTCATTTAGTCAAGTTTCGGGGCTGAGCCAGCTCACCAGCCTCCCCCCCCTTTGTTTTCTGAGATGAAACTCTCAATGGGACCTGTCACTCGCTGAGACATGGGCATGGCCCTGCTTTCCCAGCACTGGGGCAAGAGCCTTTGTCATCACGCTCAGCTTTTTGCATGGGTGCTGGGTGTCAAACCCCTATCCTCAAGCCTGTGTGGCAAGTATTTTACCAGCCCTCTTGACCCTGAAATCTGAGGGCACCCCCTAGTCTTTCCCGCCTCCCAGAAGTGCATGCTGTGGCTACATTAGCAGCTGTTGGTAAAGCTGAGAGCCCCAAGCAAGGAGAACCCTACCTCCTCAAGGCAGTTTTGCCTGTTTGTTTTATGGCCTCGAGGTGAATTTTATGGGACTTTGCAGCCCTATATTGCCAGCTCTAGACTTTCTCCTTGGGAGACTCTAATCTCCCATCTTTATTTCTAGATTCTCACTAAACGGTATTTTGAGGAAGAGGTTTCTGTAATTCTAAAGACCAAATAAACGCATTTTAACACACCCACTTATATAACAGCCCTTCCCACTTTCCTGTGTACCCGTCTTTGAAATACTGAACACAACACAAATAATCCGAGAGCACAGGGCCCCCTGTAGAGAAAACCAGACCCCAGAGCTGCAGGGATGACCAGTGTCAAGGAAATGGCTACACGGGCCAGTGAGCTTCCACCCCGGTGCCCTAACCTATTCTAAGTTTCTTTTATCTCTGTCCTTTAAAAACAAACAAACAAATAAACCCTTTCTTTCTTTTAAACACACAAACAGTCGTGGGAATCATGGCTTAGCCTCCCTGTAGAGTGAAGAGACCTTGGCCTAAGCAACGCGGAGAATTTCCATTTCCTGGGACAACTCCTTCTCTGCTCCCAGGAGCGTCCTGTTTTGACCTTTGACTTAGATCTCGAGCTATCAATCAGCAAGTCAGGCTTTGGTCTATGTCTTTAAGATGTAAGTTTTTAGGGGTGCTTCAGAGGCGATCCAGTTGGAAAGGTATTTGCAGCACAAGCTTGAAGACCTGAGTTCAAATCCCCAGGCCCCATGCAAAAGACAGGTGCAGCTGCACGTGCTTGTAATTTCAGCCCTGGGGAAGCTGAGACAGGAGTAAGCCTGGGGCCTGCTGGCCAGTCTGTCTCCGTGAGCCCGTCAGTGAGAACAGGTGCAGGAAACCTCAAATCAAACGTGTGATATTTGGGTTTCCTTTGGGGGCAGTGACAGACATGGGGTATGAAGTAGCTGAGGCCTTTTACCCCTGGGGTTCCTACCTGAAGAAAGGTCAAATGCAAGTAACTAAACAGAAAACCAGCATGCCTTATGTTCAGGGGTGGGGCTGGACAATAGGTCAGAATAGTCTTTGGGGCTTCATTGCCCTGGGTCACCATCCAGCCCCACCTGGTACCCAGATTCACCTCCCTCCGATCTGACTCTCATGGGTATAGTTTGAATCCAACCACATGATTCTGGGGAAGGCGTGACAGAGTTCTGGGAACTTAGTAAGGGCTCAAGAAACTCGTGACACAAAGCAAGACTTAACATCCTGTGCTTAGGAAATAGTTAGGTCTGATATCCTGTGACTAACAGGTGAAAAGCTTTTGCAATATATTAACAAGCTGTGGTTCTGCCGACCAGAAGGCTAATAGTGCTCTCAGAATGTTAGGCCTACGGCAGCGTTCTCCACACTGGGCTGAAAACTGCCGCTCTGATGCTTCCTCCAATGGATTTGACTAGGCAAGTGTCTTGGGCTTGAGACCTGAATTGAGTCTTTAAAGTAAGTCTGGGGTGTAGTCAGCAGTGCCCACCTATCTACGCCCCACGGTGCACACCTGTAATCCCAGCCCTCACTGGCAGGTGAAGGATCGATGCCAGACCCTGTTGCTCTCCATTTGGTGGGTTCCTGGAACTTGGCTTCCAGGCGGAGAATGGGGGTTCTGTTTCTCTCCGGGGCAGCTAGAGCGCTTTAGGGTGTGGAAAAGGTTTTTTCACAGAGTGTTACAGTTCAGCTCTTATAGCATGAGGTCCCTGATGACAAATCGGGCGGTCCAAAGCCTGCGGCCCTACCAGAGCAGCTCTTAGTCAGGCTTCTGTGCTGAGCATGGCAAAGGTGAGGGCGGAAGCCCATACCTGGTCGGCTGGCAGCCAAGACACAGGGCTGGTGAGGCCCAGGCCCAGTGGGCTGGAGGGCAGGCCCCGAGGACAAGTGACCAATCTCAGATGGTCTTGAAGAAAGAAAGTGGGAACATTTATTTGTATGAAATCAAGGGCACTATAAACCCTAGGCAGAGGGAGGGATTTCAAGGGTGAATGCATTTGATTCACTGGGGTCAGGGGGTCAGGGATACTTAATGGTCTAATCACAAGAAGGAAAATACAGTACTTAATTATCCTATGGGCGGGGGTGTCCCCAAGTACAACTGAAGGTCTAAGGTACAATTGATGGACTAAGATCCTTAGCAGGGTGGGACATTTTTAGGAATTGCTAGATGCTTGCTAGAGCAGTTTCATTATCAGGGGAAGGGTCTGGCCTGTACCCTGCCCTGAGGACTACGTGTCCTCCTTACAAGACCTGGAATCATCAGATGGAGGGAGACTTTCAAAACCCCCCTGAGAAAAGGGAGTCTGTATTGGCTTCAACCTTATCCAGCAGAGCCCCACAAGACCCCATCTAGGAAAAAAGAAAATAAGAAGGAAGAAGTGATATTTCCCTTGGTTTATTTTCTAGGCCGCAGACACCCCAAAGAGGCTAACACCACCCTGGAGGGCAACAGGAATCCTTCGAAAGGAAGCTGAGGCTCACGGGCCGCTGTGAATTGCCTCAATGGTCCAGCAAGAGCAGAGGTGGGTTCTATACCCCTGTCTCCTCTGCTCGGCCCAGGCCTCTGCATGCTGCCTCCCCTCCCCCAGCACACTCACACTTCCTTCCCACTGGGACCCACTGGGACCTCACTTCCATCTGGCCTTGTTTTCTGCAAACCCCCCAGAGGAAATTAGCAGAGGGTTCAGGGAAGGAGACTCCAACTTTTGTATTCCTGGATGTGGAGGCTAAATCCACAGGGCCCAGCAAGGTTTAATCAATAGCCTGGCTTCACCGCTCCCCGAGCCTGGAACTCGGCCACGTTCCGACAGAGCCAAGGGAGAGTGCTGCTATTTTGCCAGCTCTGAGCAGGTGGCAGGCAGCCCTTCCCACCCACCCTGCTCTTCTGACTGTGGAAGAAAAACCTGGAAGGTGTAGAGAGGAGGGGGCCAGAGAGAGTCTTACTCTCACCGGGCCTCTCTTGAGAAACAAGGCAGAACCTTCTGCCCCAAACATTTTGAAATAACAGCAACAGGATGTGTGGAAAAATCCAGCAATGGGGATGACATATGTTTTGTTCTTGCCCTACAAAAAGTTTGGGAGAAAACCCAAATGGTTGTCCCTGTCCCCACCTCTCTTACTTCCACCTCAGAAGCTGGGCTCACGGGCTAGTAGGAGGTAGGGGTTGGAGCGGCTTTGGATTTTTCCAACTGTACTCACTGACATTCAGATTCTGCTGAGCCACAGAGGCAGCCTGTGTAGGGAAAAAAAATTAACTAGCCAGTGTGTGTATATGTGTGTGTGTGTGTGTGTGTGTGTGTGTGTGTGTGTGCAGACTTTAATCCCAGCACTCCAGAGGCAGAGGCAGCCAGATCTGAGGTTGAGGCCAGCCTTGTGTACAGAGTGAGTTCCATGACAGCCAGGGCTACATGGAGAAACCAGGATTCAGGAAAAACAAAAACAAAAACAAACCAACAACAACAACAAAACCGGACTATGGGCTGTGGCTGTAACTTAGTTGGTAGAGTGCTTGCCCAGAAAATACAGGCCCTGGGATTGACCCCTAGCACCTCATAAACCAGGTGGGGTGGTTCGTCCCTGTGCTGGGAGATGGGGGCAAGAAGACTGGGAGTTCAGGGCTACCCGCAGCTATATAATTAGGAGTCTGAGGCCAACCTGGGCTACCTGAGGCTCTATCTCAAAATAAATAACTAGAAAGAGCCTGACTATTAGCCAGACATGGTGGCACATGCCGTTAATCGCAGCGCTCGGGAGGCAGAAGCAGGCAGATCTCTGAGAGTTTGAGGCCAGCCTGGTCTATACATTTCCAGGATAGCCAGAGCTACATAGTGAGACCCTGTCTCAAGAAAGAAAGAAAGAAAGAAAGAAAGAAGGAAAGAGGTTCCTGCAGGAATGTGTTTGTGTTTGTGTGACATCTTCTCAGATTATTCAAATATCTATTCATTGTAGAACATGTGGAGGGCAGGCCCCGAGGACAAGTGACCAATCTCAGATGGTCTTGAAGAAAGAAAGTGGGAACATTTATTTGTATGAAATCAAGGGCACTATAAACCTTAGGCAGAGGGAGGGATTTCAGTAGCTCTATTTCAGTTACTGTCATTTTTATAATCTGATGTGTGTGCAAATCTTTTCATTTAGGACGACCCATTCATGTCTAATTTTCAATGTCCCCTTTCAGTCCTTAACTGTACGTAGATGCTGTCAACAGAGCCAACGATGTTCTGCTTTTCGGCCTTCACAACTGCAGTGTAAACAGACATGGCACTGCAGGCTAGCCTCTGCGCTGTAGCAGGCCTGCCCTCAGCTCGCCTTCTGCCGTATAAACCTCAGCAAGCATCTGCACTGTGGAAAGGTGAGGCTGAAGTGTCCCCACAGTCCTGGGCTTGCAGTTCCTCACTGAACAGAGGGCCTAAGTTCATGAAAATAGCTGGAGGTGAGGCAGTTAAGGAAACCATTTCTAAGGGTCCCTCAGAGGCCAGCTGGAGAACCTGAGCCCAAAGTCCAAACTCTCTCATCTCCCAGTGCCTGTAGGATAGGAGGTCCCTGAATGTGGTGTGGTCGTGTGCTGAGGCTTTTGTGGTTATAGTTTTGGGGTAGCTGGGGATGTCCTTGTCGGCACCTCCTCTGAGTGCATCTGCGCATGGGCGCCCCCTGCTGCCCCTGATCTTCCTGCAGCCCAAGGCCTTTCAGAGTTGACAAGGACTCCCACCTAAATTCCTCATTGGTTTGTCTTTCCTCTTCCTTCTCCTTCCCTCTGTCCCTCTCTTCCTTCCTTCATGCTGATTGAACCCAGGGTCTGGTTCACGCTAGGCAAGCATTCTACAGCAAGCTACACACCTGCCCTTCCCCCCCAAACTCTCAATAGGTGGTCAGGCTGGCCTCCAGCTTGAGGCATTCCTGCCTCAGGCTCCCAGGAGCAGGGCTTACAGGCGCAGCACCTTGTGGGGTCCTTGTTTCTTTTCTGGGTGAGGGCAGAGCAACATTTAACAATGAAATAGCATCTGGAAAGTTGGAAAGCAGTTCTTTAGGCTTACTCCATCCCTGGTACCCAGAACTTTACCTCCTTCAAGAGCTATTCCAGGGCTGGAGAGATGGATCAGCATTAAACAACACTTGATGCTCTTGCATTAGGTCCTGAGTTCAGTTCCCAGTATCTATATCAGGCAGCTCACAACTGCCTGTGTCTTCAGTCCCATGGGATCTGATACTCTCTTCTGGCCTCTTTGGGTACTCAAACTCTCTTGCACATATACACATATACATTAAAAAAAAAAATCTTTAAAAAAGAGACATCCCAAATACTACTACTGTGTGCCACCTTATTCTGAACTCTTCTCTCTCTCTTCAGTAGAGGAGGGGAAACTGAGGCAAGTTGAGAATAAGACATCAAATTTCCTGAAGACCACACATTGCCTGGTTATTTCCTTCTCCAGGTGTGGTCCTGGCTGCCTGGAGCACTGGGAAGAGATGGAGGCGTTCACTACAGCTGCAGAAGGGGCTGAAGCACAGGCAGGCAGCTGAGACGTTCACCTGCGGGTTGGAGAGGGCCCTGCAAGAGAACGTGCAAGCTGGTTAGACGAACGGACCTTGTCTCCTTCCTTATTATGGCTGCTGGGGAAGAGAAAGTTCTTTTATAACAAGTGACTGGGACGTTCCCAGAAGTGTAATTAAAGTTTAATGGCACCTACATGGGATGGGTGGGGGCAGGTCGGCATCACTGGCGCCAGCCTTGTGTAGTGCCAGAGAGGGCTGTACGCAGGTGGATCGGCACGTGTTTAATGCTCTGCTGTTTCCTTTCTTGAAATGTTTGGTTTTTGAACAATGGGCTGCCTGTTTTCACTGGGTGTTCTTTAGCAGAGTGGGGCTAGGGACAAGGGCGGATAGAGCATGTCTGCCTCCTGGCTGCAGCTTGATCTGCCCAGGACTGCCCAGGCATTTGGGCAAATGGGAACAGCAGCCTCCTATTGGCACACTGCTTTCTTACTCACGCTTAGGCACTTACTCACTCACCGTGCAAGTCCACCTGGTGGCTCAAGGTCTGCACTCCTGAAGGCCCCGCTTGCAAAGTCTGTCCCTGTGCAGGTGACCTCAGCCACAATGTCACCTTCCCCAAAGCCCCAGAGTGGTCACCAACCCCTGTTGAGCGCTATCTTGTCAGTGCTTGCTGCGGCCTGGGCCCTGGAATGTGGAGAATGGAGCCAGTGGTATCTGGATCTGATATCACAGGATGCCCAGGGCTGCTGGGGATAAGAAGATTAGAGGAGGCCCTGAGAGGGGGTGCAGGAGTAGTCCAGGAGCCTGAAGAGAGGACAGGCTCCAACCCTCCCTGCTGAGTTGAGTGCAAACAACCTTTTTCCTGTCATTAAAGTCATGCTAGGCAACCTTGTTATCACCATCCCCATCCAGGGCAAAACCTGCTCCAGAGGTGACAAGACCTTCCCTGGGAAATGCTGAATCTCATTTCCAGCCCTCCGGGAGCTGGGAAGTGAAGGGCAGTTAGTCACTGTATACAGAGGCCATCAGTGAAAGGTGGATGGGAGGGCCTGGTGTAATGGCTCATTCCTGTAATTCTAGCACTTGAGGGAGCGAGGCAGGGGGTTTGTTCTGTGGGTTTGAGGAAAGCCTAGGCTATGTAGTGAGCTCCAGAATAGTCAGAACTGCAGAGTGAGACCTTGTCTTAACCTGAAAAAGAAAGAAAAAAAAAAAAATGGAAGGAAGGGATAGATGGAGGGAGGGAGGAAGTCCCAGGTCTTTTCACTCCTGTCTGGAAGATAGCTGTATCTGCTTAGCTTGCTTGCTGTAAGAGTGGTGGCATCTGTCTGGAAACTGAGGACCACCCTCTGCAGGTCTGCCTACCTCTCCTTCAGTTCATAAGCTAGGAGGGAGAGGCAGAAACCGAGTCCATCATGAGCAGAGCAGCCCTGGGACAGCTCGGGGGCTTCCTGGGCCTCATGAAAGTTGTGCACTCTGGCTGGCCTTCCTCAGCTTCCTCGACTGCCCATTCCAGTTCAAACCAACAGCTTACTCCAGGCCGCGGAGGGGCACGAGGCGTTTCAGCACCACGGGGTGGACAGCACCCCCGCGGCAACTTGGGGCAGCCTTCTGAGCAATGGCGGCAGGACTCTTGGGCCTCTCTCCCCTTCCCATCTTTCACCCGGATCTTCACCCAGGTTTATCCTTGTAGAGATATCGTCTCCGTGGGGCAAAGCTATCATACAGGCTTCGGGACCAGAGGCTGAGTGGGTCCCGGAGCTGTGCTCAGAGCATCATGGATAAAGAGCGCAGGAACTGGGGAGAGGGGCAGAGTTCCCAGGAGAGCAAATGCTTGGCTCTCAAAAAACCCCGGGGGGTGGGGGGAGGGGAGGGGAAGCTGCTGGCAGAGCCCTGGTAAAGGCACTGCAACAGCTCACTGATTTTCTTATAGATTCTGGTGGACCCTTCGGCTCCTGAAAGTCCAGGCCTGCAAACTCAACTCTAACCTTTTTAGCTCCAGGCTAAAAAGTCACAGGGAATGCCTTCGAGGGAGGGAAATAGGAACTCAGAGGCCGTTTGAGCTGATCAAGGCAGAGCAGACTGGCTAGCTGGCCCAGTTCCCTGGGAGCCCTGTAAAAGGTCCTCTGTGGGGTTGGGATGACAATTCTTCCATACAGTCTCCTCTGAGAATCACAACAGCTGGAAGATGTTGGGCCTGCAGTCCACGGGGGATCAAAGAGTGGGTGGCCAACAGCTCCAAGCTGGACTGCCAGAGGAACTAGAAGCAGGGCTGGAGTCCAGGACTCCGAATCTGCTACTTGTCCTCCAGACCGAGCTGCCTCCCAAGAATCAGTAGTGCCTGTCTCCCTGCCTGTGTTTACATCGTTAACGTCTCCTGAGTCTGCCTCTCGGGGATGGGCACAGAGCCAGCAAGGGACTTGGCCAGAGTCAGCCACTGGGCACGGGCTCCTGGACTTCTTCTGGAGCTTGTTTCCGCAACTTGAGGAAGTTTTCCCTTCAGGGACAATTCACACCCAGCACTCTCTCTTGGACAGTCAGCCTGGGCAGGAGGCAAGGTGAGACCCTGTTATCCCTGGAGAATGGGTGAGGGTGGGCCAAGCTTCCTGGGGCTAGTAGGACACATCTTACAGTGCAGTGGGCCACCAGTGGAGACTACATGGCAGATAGATACTTCCCTCTTGGGAGAACCTAGTCCTGTCTCCTATTGGTTGCTCAGAATGTTATGTTCTCTTGCCGGGAAGAGGGCAGACAGCCAAGCGCCCAGAGCCAAGGCTTGGACTGTTGCCCCACTTGGTGAGGTGTAAGGAGCAGAGGAAGAATTTACAAAGGGAGCCTTAGGTTGTTAAGCTCTTGTTAAAATAGTCACCAAAGGTGTCACATGTTTTGGGAGTAGTGGGGCTTAAGACTTACCCACTGCCCTCCTCCCCCGGGAGTCTCAGAGATGTGGGGAGGAGTGAGGCCTTTGGGGCAGACCTGAGCTGATGGCTTCGTTGGCTCAATCACATTTCATTTTTGTTTAGCCTTTTCAGCTAACCAGAAAGTCTCCTGTAACCCAGGCTGGCCTCAAGCTCACCACGTGCCCAAGGATAGCCTTGAAGTTCTGATCATTCTTCTTCCCTCTCCCATGCAGCCACAGGGGTACACTGTGGTTCTCAGTCTTATGCAGGACTGGGGATCAAATCCAGGGGTTCATATACGCTAGGCATAGGAGCAGTCTGTCGGCTGAGCTGCACCCTTAGCTCCCCACATTCCATTTAAAGCATCCCACTTCTTCCCCACCCCGTTCTATCGCCAAGTCCTCCTGATGCATACAGCAGAGATATTCTGCTCTTTGGGTGTGACTCCAAAGCCCTGAGGCCCAGGCCACCCTCCCAGCTTTCTCCTGCCCCTCACATCTGCACTCTACTTTGCAAGTTGGGCTTAATCTTCTGAGTTAGGAATCTAGACATTCCTGAGAGGCAGTTGCTCAACTGGGACCCAACAGGAGCAGAAGAGCAATGTCAGAAACAAGAGAGGACTTAGTGCGGGCATCTTCGCACCAGGAGCTGGAGTCCACCCTGCTGAACGCGACTCAGTGACAGGATAATAGCAGCTTCCAGTTACTGGCCAAGTACTGCCTGTGTCTGCCCTACACAGCGCAGTGTTAGGTGAATTGTTCAACCCTTTCAGGCACTGACTTACAGCTGTGATGACGCCCATCGCAAATGCAGCTCAGGTCACAGTGAGGAAAGCTAAAGCTAGGATTTGAACGCATGCTTTCTGACCTCGGCTGCCTTTTGGCTGCTTTCCCAGCCTTGCAGACATATTTCTTGGTGGAGCTTTGATACCCAAAATTGCCTGGACCCTCTGGTCAAGACAAATCTCTGAAAAAGAATACACAGAGTGGAAGGCCTAGGGGAGTCAGGCCAGGTAGAGTGGGTGAGAGCCTTATGGCTGGGTTAGAGAGCTAAGGGGCAAGGGCCTCCCCCAAACTTCCAAAGTCCTCTCCAGATTGGACACTCATGAGAAGGCAGGTGGCTTTCTCAGGGTGCTCAGCTCTCTTGTCTGTACGTGCGGATCTCGTAGGAGAGAGCCAGTGGCGGAGCTGCGAGTCCAAAGGAAGCCCATACAGAGACAAGCCTGGGGTTGTAGGTGAGATGGAGGTGAGGAGGCACCATGGGTCCGTGCAGCAACCGGTGTGGGCCATGCAAAAACAGAGCCCTTAATCGGGGCTGCGAGGACCTTGCCTGTTTTACCCAGTGCTGGCCCAGGGCCAGACAACAAAAGCACAGTGAAATTTCCCCAACAGACAGGCCCAGTGTTTCTTTATTCCAAGGCTTCAGTTTCCATAGTGATGGCATCCAGGCTGAGGAAGAGCCTGGCTTGGGATGCACGTTCCTGTCTGTAGACACCAATCCCAGATGGAGAGGCAGGGGTTGATCCCAGGCGGCACACATAAGGCTTGGTACACATAAGGGACGGGGATAGTAGATTTTATCTTCCTCTTCATTTTGTTCTTGTTTGGTTGCTGCAGGATCTTACCGCGTCACCTGGGTTAGCCTTAAACCTTTCATCCCTTTGCGACAGCCTCTCAGTGCTGGGGTTACAAGTAAGTACTACACAAGCCCCTCTCAATTATTTCATATGCGGAGTTAAGGCAGACTAGAACAGGACAATGACGGGGGCACGGGAGTAGAGGCAGCAGAGTGGAGGTCTGACTCGCTCTTCTAGTGACCTAGTCAGAAAACATCAGGTGCCACTCACTGATGAGCCCAAGTCCTCTTTCCTTGTTTTCTTTAATCAAAAACAAAAAAAATTGGAGCCTGCAGAGATGGCTCTGAGGTTAATACTAGCTTCTCTTGCAGAGGACTTACATGGCCACTCACCGCTATCCCTAAATCCATTTTCAGGGGACCCAGCACTCTCTTTGAACTCTTTGGGAACCACACATGCCTGTGGCACACATACATTTACACAGGCAAAACACTCATACTTGTAAAGTAAATCTAATTTTTTAAATTCTTTTTGAGTCGGGGTCTTATGTAGCCCAGACTGGCCTTCCAAATCAATATGTAGCCAGGATGATGTCGAGTTTATTCTCCTGTCTCCACCTCCCAAGTGTCCTGGCATACCATATTATGTTTGAATCAACCTAAAAAAACAAAAAAAAAAAACAAAAAAAACAAAAAAAAAACAACAACAACAAAATAAAAAGGCCTGGCAGTGGTGGCAAAGGCCTTTAATCTGAGCTCTCAGGAGGCAGAGGCAGAGGCAGGTGGATCTCTGCGAGTTTGAGGCCAGCCTGGGCTGCAGGGTGAGTTCCAGATAGATAGATGTCTAGCTAGATAGATAAATATTTAGCTTAAGAGTGTTAGTTTATGTGCTTTAATTTATGTGTCTCTGTGTGTGTATCTGAGTTTGTGTCCTCATGGAGACCAAGACTCGCCCGGAGCCTGAGTTACATGTAGGTGCTGGAAACTTGGCTTGGGTCCTCTGGAAGAGCAGAGAATGTTCTCCCTTTGCATTTTGCCCCCTACCCTGTAGTGAGACAGGATCTCACTATGTAGGTCTAGCTGGCCTAGAACTCACAAAGATTTGCCTGCCTCTGCCTCGAAGGTGGTGGGATTGGGGCCAGATGTCACCACACCCAGCTCAGGAGGCTCTTTAAGCCTCCTCTCCATCTCAGGAAGTCGACCTTTTAGATAGCTCCTGCTCAGATCCTCTCCCAGGAGCCCCACTGAGATTCTCCAGGACTTCATTGCTAACTCTCCTCACTGCTCCTCCAGGCTTTGCTTTGAAGCAATGGTTTTCGGCAGCTATGCCTTGGAGAAGGAATCTATCCCAAGTGGCCCAATGCTCCTTAGAGCAGGGCCAGTGGCCTGGGTTCCCAACATCTCTGTGTTGGTCCATTCTGTAGACCTATGAAACAGAGCCTTAGGGAAACCAGAGGCCTAGGAGTGCCCACTTTACTAAATAGTCTCTGTGTTAGCTATCAGGCATGCGTGCCCTCAGGGACACAGAGGCACCTAGCCAGACACGCATGTGTGGTGAAATATAAGGGCCCCCAGGCCACCCCAGGTCTCTCTCTCTTTGCCACTCTCTCTCTCATGTCCCCACTCTGAGATCAGCTTTCACTCTCCCCTCCCCCAGTAAACCTCTTAGACTAGATCTGTTGCATGGTTATTTCTCAGCAGCGTACCTTGGCATGGCCCACCACGGATTCCCCCCACCCCCTCGCCACATTTGTCCAGTCACTCTGCCTTTGCCAGGATGAGGTTTCTGGATACACAGATCTGACCAAACCACTCCCCTAGCTTACTAGTTCCCAGCACTGTGGTTCCTAGCCCAAGTGTTTCACTCACTGAGTGAAGAGAGGTTGAATTTCCTTGATTTGCTCTCCACCACCCCCTTACCTCGATACTACTTTGTGTGGTGGTGCTGGGGTATGTCAAATAACAATGGCACTGAAATTAAGGTGCTCCTGGGGCATGGTGGCACGGCTCTTTGTGAACTGAAGTTCCCAGAACACACACACACACACACACACCTGTGCTAAAGATTCTACTGACAAGGACTTCCATAATTAGTGAGAGTTGCGATGTTATAGATTCAGTGCCAAGTTACCTTGGGCTGTCTTAACAGCCATTCTTTGTCCACCTGTCTGTGCCAACACTCTTGTCATGATCATGTGAAGCCTTTGAGATGCAGTAACAGACCGCTAGCTCCCACCAACTCAAAAGCTAAGGATGTCATCAGATAGCATCTATCTGTAGCAAACATCGCGCTGCTGTGCTGGAACGTCCCAGAGTTCCCACCAGTGTGTTTGAAGTGTGCCTTGATTTATGACCTGCTTTCTGTTCTATACTGACAGAAACATCACGAGTCCACCACCGTGTTGGAACATGTTATTTGGGGCAATCTGTTTAGTACCCGGGTTATTAAAGTCATTCATATTTGACTCCAGAATAAACTTTCTTATTGCCTTTGAGATGAGAACTATATTTTATATTGACATCTGTGATACCAGCACTTGGGAGTTGGAGGCTGGAATGTCAGGAGTACAAGTCCAGCCTTAGCTGTGTGCTGTTTGAGGCCAGCCTTTGGCCCCAGAATGAACATTCTTATTTTCTTTGGGTTGAGAACTTTGTTTTATATTTATACCTATACTCTTGGCACTTGGGAGACAGAGGCTTGAGTTTCAGGAGTCCAAGGCTAGTTTGAGCTACATAAGACCCCATCTCAAACAGAACAAAACCAAACAAAAACAAAGACAAAAGCCCAACAACAATTACAAAACCTTAAAAACAAAACAAAACAACAACAACAACAAAAAAAAAAACAACCAACAATGAAACAACAGAAAGTCTAGAGATGGTTTAGTGATTAAGAGCATTTGCTACAGCTGGGCAGTGGTGGCGCACGCCCTTGAACCCAGCACTCAGGAGGCAAAGCAGGCAATCTCTGTGAGTTCGAGGCCAACCTGGTCTGCAGAATGAGTTCCAGGACAGCCAGAGCTACACAGAGAAACCCTGTCTTGAGGGAGGGGGCCGGCGGAGTACGTGCGGGCCGGCAGAGGACCTGGGTTTAGTTTCCAGCACTTACCTGGTGGCTCACAACTGTCAGTAACTCCAGTTCTAGGGGACCTTTCCTTTGCTGGCTGGGTGCCCTGTGGCTCAGTCAAGATAACACACACAAACCAGCCTTCCGCAGGCATTATGGCGAGAGAAGGACCACATACCGCCTGATTCCATTTGTATGAGATGTTTAAGACATGCCAAGGCAAATGCAGGGGCAGAAAGTCACCTAGTAGCCGTCTTGGTGAGAGGGCGGGAGGATTTTGAAGCTGTAAGTGGGGTGTCGGGGGGGGTGTCTTTGCTCTAATTCTGACATGCTGCTGGGATTTGTCCCCTGAATGAACACAGGAGTTAGTGACCGAGGGCATGTGTTAATGTTACTAAGG
The DNA here is from genome assembly GCF_907164565.1 of Psammomys obesus. Lineage (NCBI taxonomy): Eukaryota > Metazoa > Chordata > Mammalia > Rodentia > Muridae > Psammomys > Psammomys obesus. The sequence continues at coordinate 10,002,826 of NW_026595981.1, read as the reverse complement.
GAGGAGAGGGGCAGGGTGGCGGTGCATGCCTTTCACCTCAGCACTTGGGAGGCAGAAGAAAGAGGACAGGTCTACGTGGTGAGGCCCTGTCTCGAAAGACAACTGCAAGAGCAGAACACCGGCAGGCACGGCAGTGTGAACTGAGGTTCCCAGGGTGTTGGGAGCCACACCCGCAATGAACAGTTCATGACTCCAGTGACCGCAGAGAGCTGGAATGTTACAGATTGGGAAGTAAGGCATCCCAGACTGCCTATAGCTCCCTCACAGCCTGTTAGCGCCTGCCACCTCTGGGTGTGACCTAACCTCTCGTGACTGCTCAGCACATTAGTTTGGAATTTATAAGGTACATCCAGCTTCCTCCACTCAAGAGGCTAAAACTGTCAACAGATGACACCTGAGGTTTATAGCAGAGATGTCCTTGCTTTGCCGTAACCACCCACAGGTTATTCCCACCAAGGAAGGTCAGAGGACAGCTCCGTGGTGTTGGTTCTGCCCTTATGCTTTCACAGGGCATGATAGCTAATCTAGCTGTCAGCCTGACGAGCCTGGGAAGAAGGGAACCTCATTTGAAGAATTATCTCCATCAGGTCGGCCTGTGGGCATGTCTGTGGAGCATCGATGCAGTAAGGTTTAGCCCACAGGGGTGGTGGGCCATGCCTAAGCACCTAGGCCTAGGCTATATAAGAAATGTAGCTGACCGGGCGGTGATGGCGCACGCCTTTGATCCCAGTCCTCAGGAGGCGAAGGAAGGTAGATCTCTGTGAGTTTGAGGCCAGCGTGGTCTATAGAATGAGTTCCAGGACAGCCACTGCTACCCAAAGAAACCCTGCCTTAAAAAACAAAAACCAAAAGGAAACACCCACCCCCCCCCCAAAAAAAAAAAAAAAGCCAGCACTTGAGAGGCAGAGACAGGTAGATTTCTGTGAGTTGGAGGCCAACCTGGTCTACATAGCAAATTCCAGGCCAGACTTGGCTACATAAAGAGACTCTGCCTCAAAACAAAACAAACCAACTAAAAGGAATGGTAGCTGAATTTGAGCCAGAAGGTGCAAGGCAGCATGATTCTGCTGGTTTCTGCATGCCTTTCTGTTTCTGGGTTACCTCACTCAGAATGATCTTTTCTAGTTCCATCCATTTGCCTGCAAATTTCATGATTTCCTTGTTTTTACTAGCTGAGTAGTATTCCATTGTGTAAATGTGCCACAATTTCTGTATCCATTCCTCCGTTGAGGGACATCTAGGTTGTTTCCAGATTCTTTCTGGCTATTACAAATAAAGCTGCTATGAACATGGTTGTGCAAATGTCCTTGTTGAATGGTGGGGCATCCTAGGAGTGGTATAGGTGGATCTTGAGGTAGTGCTATTCCCAAGTTTTTGAGAAAGCACCAGATTGATTTATCTAGGCTCCTGCTCAGAGTTTCTGCTTTGGCTCTCTCTGGATGGACCTGTCAGCCAAATGAGCCCTTTCCTCCCCAAGTTGATCTTGGTCATGGAATTTTGTCACAGCAACAGAAAATCATGCTAGAACACATGGGTTCTAGAGATTGAACTCTACAGATTGCCAGAAAGGCAAGTGCCTTTCCCTGCTGAGCCACTTCACCAGCCCACCATCAATACATTTTAAAAGAACTTTGGTTTAGGCCAGATGGTAGTGGCACATGCCTTTAATCTAAGCACCTGGGAGGGAGAGGCTCTGCCTCTGTGAGTTCAAGGCCATCCTGGTCTACAGAGTGAGTTCCAGGACATCCAGGGCTACGTAGTAAAACCTGTTGGTTTCGGGGTAGGAGCTGAGAAAACTCACTTCAGAGACAGAAATTTTATTTTCTGCATGTATAGAGAGGCAGCCAGTTCCGATCCGAAGGGAGATTGTACAACATTTTAAAAGGATGGGAACAGGAGCGGAGTGGGCTGTTGTATTGACCAATCATATTTTGACACAAGGGGTTGAGCAAGGAAGTGACTGGGCCTTTCCAGGTCTCCTGGTTTCAGGACCCTCAACTCAGCTCTTTGCGGTGCTATCCTCTCTTGAACTTTGGCCTGGAGATTTAGAATGAAAGCGGAACAAAGGCGTGGGCAAGCTTTTAGTCAAGACAGGCAACACATTTACAACCCATGTGCCTTAGTTTAGATAATGGATGGTGGCATCTTCCCTCTTTACATCCTTTACTGGTTAACAGACAAACATGAAACACCTGAAGAACCAGGATAGGAGTTGGGTTCTGGGGCCTGGGAATATGAACTCAGTTTTGACCCTGCCAGCAAGGTGGAACTTGTTTCTGAGATGGCTAGACCCAGAAAACTGCCTCCTAATAAAACCCTATCTCAGAAAAACCAAACCAAACCTTGATTTATGATTCTCTTTGTACTATATATGTATATATACATATACATGCACACACATATATACATACATATACTCATGAAATCATTACTGTGATGGAACATGGTATTTGCAGGAACTTAAATCTGTTCCTAGGCCATGATTACTCATACTTGGCTTCAGGATAAAATCTCATTTCCTTTGAGGTGAGAACTGAGTTTTGCATTAGTGGTGATGATGGTTACACCTCCAAATATGCCACTAGGCACTGAATCAGGCACTTTTAAAAGTCGTTGGGGCACTGCGCACAGGGACTGTGTCCTCCACGAAGTCAGAGTACTGGTACTCAGCTTAGGAGGTCCAGAAGCAGTCGGGCCGTGGTGTACGCCTGTAATCCCAGAACTCAGGGAGGCAGAGGCAGGGGGATCTCTGTGAATTTGAGGTCAGCCTGGTCTACAAAGCAGGTCCATTCTGGATGTCAGGGTTTCTGCCTTTGTCCCTTCCCTGATGATACTGGGAAGCACAGCCAAACCCTTGGGGCCCACAGGAATGTGAGTGAACAGGCTGGGAAGGTCCACAGGAGCTCTTGTCCCAGCCTCCTGCTGCTGTGAGCCTGCTTCCTTAGTGGCACATTTGGAGGGGGGAGGGGAGCCAGAAGAGACTCTTATTTCAAGAATTTTTAAGCATCTGTTGCTACTGCGATATATTTAATGGTAGCCTTCCTTGTTCATTCTGTCATCACAATCACACCCTCCATCTCTTGTCCCTACTCCCTCAAGCAACTAGTCCGGTGGTTCTCAACCTTCCTGAAGCTGCTTTAATACTATTTAATACAGTTCCTCATGTTGTGGTGACCCCAACCATAAAATTATATTTATTGCTACTTCATAACTATAATTTTGCCATGGTTATGAACCGTAAGGCACATACCTGTGTTTTCCGATGGTCTTTGTCAACTCCTGTGAAAGGGTCTTTAAACCCCAAGGAGTTGAGACCCATTGGTTGAAAACCTCTGATCTACTCCTTCTATGGAGGGTAATAAACTGGGTGTGAGAGGAAAGGAGGGAATGAGCTGCAGCCATTTCCAGCCCTGGCAAGGTGGAAAATTTGCCCGGCTCCTTTCATCATCGTAAGGCCCAAAGTTGACTAAGCCTTCTCTCAGCAGGTGCTGGTGGGTGCCTGAAGTTACCACATATGATTAGAGACCGCTAGGGCAAGTTCTAGAGACAAAGTTGCTTGGAGGCAGAGGACTAGCCTTGAAGGAACTCCAGAGTGGAGTAGATTAGGTCTGAAGGCCCAGCGCCCTCCCTCCTTCCATAGCTACCTAAGTGGGCACCTGCGCTGACTGGGACTCAGCTTTCTAGCCTGTAACTCAGAGAGAGAGAGGCAGCTGAGTTCTGTCATCGGAGCACTGCACACAGGGACTGTGTCCTCCATGAAGTCAGAGTACTGGTACTCAGGTAAGGAGGTCCAGAAGCAGTCGGGCTGTGGCGTACACCTGTAATCCCAGAACTCAGGGAGGCAGAGGCAGGGGGATCTCCGTGAATTTGAGGTCAGCCTGGTCTACAAAGCAAGTCCAGGACAGCCCAGGCTTCACAAAAGAACTGCCCCCACCCTCCCAACAAGAAAAAAGGAAGGTCCAGGCTCATTGCTCTAGCTCCTCATCCCTCATCTGTCTCTGACGCTGCTGCCTCTCAGGCCGTTTCCTACGCTGGAGTCGCTGTCTTTAGTTAACCCCTGGTCTACTCAGCTCAGTCAGCCTTCCTCAATTGCCCACCCTCTGCCCAGCATTGGTGCTGCCCTCTGGGCTGCTGTGTCACCTAGCCACAGTGCCATCATTGTCAAGTAAGATAGTTGATAATTCACAACTCGATAGCTATCTCTCACAGGTGACGTTTATTTAGTTGATAATTCACAGCTAGCTATCTCTCACAGTTGACGTTTATTGATCTCTTACTTTCAGTCTGCCCCTGGACCAAGCCCTTCAGATAGCCCCATCTCCTTGAGTCTGGGGTGAATGAGAACCCAAACCTCAGTTCAGACTTCAAAGAATACAGTGTATGCTCTGCCTGGAATGACAGAGATGAAGCAGCCACTCAGGCAACAGGAAGCTGTGTTTCTCACGAGCAGAATACAGCTAGGAAGTGCCACGCCCACCTGAGCTGCTTTCTCACAGAATCGTACAGCATCAGAGGTTCCAGGAAGAAAGCAGTACCTCAGAGTGCCCGAGGGTACAAGCTGCACGCACCCAGAGAGGCAGCCTCAAATTCCTGCCATGTGGATGTCTTCCCACGAGGGTTTTTAAGTACAACAGCATTTATCCACTCCTGCCCAAGCAGAGCACATTGGTGCTGTCCATACCAGCCCTTCAGGTGAAACCCTGTTTTCTGTTTGCTTGCTTGTTTGTTTTTGTCTATTAAAAAAGAGCTTCCAGCTGGGCGGTGGTGGTGCACGCCTTTAATGCCAGCACTCAGGAGGCAGAGGCAGGCAGATCTGTGTAAGTTCAAGACCTGCTTGGTCTGCAGATTGAGTGCCAGGATAGCCAGGGCTACACAGTGAAACCCTGTCATGAAAAACCATAGATAGATAGATATTAGATAGATAGATGACAATTAGATGATAGATAGATATTAGTTAGATATAGATGATAGATATTAGATAGATAGATGATAGATACAGTTAGATGATAGATATTAGTTAGATATTAGATAGATGGTAGATAGATGACAGTTAGATGATAGATATTAGATAGATAATAGATAGATGATAGATATTAGATAGATAATAGATAGATGATAGATAGATAGATAGATAGATAGATAGATAGATAGATAGATAAGACCCTTGTTCAACCTTTATCTACACCCTTCTCCCTCATCCTTACCTTTGACAGAGGCTCTAGGTCCCCTGAAGGTGATTTCTATCACAAAGAACCAATGGTTCTGACCGCTGACCCCTGGTGGTCTTAGGCCAATGGAACTGAGTTAACCACAGCCCTGACTGTCTTCACCCCCGTTTTCCTGATGTAGCCTGAGGAAAGTAAAGGCACTTATCCCTGCTGTATGTAACACGGGATCAGGACAGTAACACTCATAGACCTTGCGAGTCCTCACTCTCCCTTTCTAGTCCCTTACCCCTCCTCTCTCTCTCAACAGCAGCACACAAGGCCCAGGCTTTCCTGCCAGCCTCTCCCCGGGAACTCTGACCTTCGGCCACTCCAGATTTGTGTTTTGGGGGTGAGCGTTAGACCTTCCCCTGAGCTGTGAACATCAGGGTACAGCTCCCTTGTGTTTTAGCCTCCATCTAGACTGGGTTTAGCAGCCAGGTGTGGTGGCACACGCCTTTAATCCCAGCACTTGGGAGGCAGAGGCAGGTGGATCTCTGTGAGTTTGAGGCCAGTCTGGTCTACACAGTGAGTTCCAAGACAGCCACGGTTTTCAAAACTCTGTCCAGAAAAACTAACATCCGACTCTCCCAAACAACAACAACAAAACAAAAAACAATAACAAACAAAATAACAAAAAAACAAAACAAAACAAAAAAAAAAAACAAAAAAACAGGCTTAAATCAAAATTTTGCATAATCTAGTCCTACAATTCCTGCCCCTGGCCCTTAGGGGTCTGGAAATAATCCTGCCACCTATCTAGGTCTCACAGACATCAGACGACTTTCACTTATGTTCTTTGCACTGCTGGCGCCTGACCATCTTCTCCTGACTTAAGCTAAAAGTTCATGTATGGTTGGATGTAGTTTGTCCCCTACGGGTTTATATGTAGGAGGCTTATTCCCAGGGTGGTGATGTGAGAGGCAATGAGAGTTTTAGGAAGCGGGACCAGGGGATGGAGAGATGGCCATTTGGGAGCTGAGCTGCTCTGGAGGACCTGGGTTTAATTTCCAGCACTTACGTGGTGGCTCACAGCTGACTGACTCCAGTTCAAGGGCAAGATTCCAGACCTCAAGTTGCAAATTCCTTTGCTGAGGAATTCTGATCTTTCTGACTGTTTAGTCTTACAGTTGATGGAAGGGCTTTGGGCTGGTATAGAAGCCGGTTGGGAGAGAGAGAGAGAGGCTGACTCACTGCCTGGCATACACATGGGGCAGTCAAGGCATTGTGACTTTCCCCCTGCCATCCCATAGGTAGCAGTACCTGGTAGGTTTGGTGGCTGGAAGAAAGATGAAATTGTAGAAGATCAGAGGACCCTCCCTGGGATTTGTTTTCCCACAGAATTCACAGGACAGTCCTGGAGTGGGAGGTCCGGTGTGCAAATGCCTACGACTTTCAAGTCTGTCTCGTCTTCCAAACTGCCTGCCCTCTGGGCTGCCATTGCCCTCCCTATCCATCCTCAAATTTCCAAGGTGAGTTCAGCTTTAAGTCTGTGGGGCAGATCACCTCTGGGGCTTATCAGTGTGTGTGGTGGTGGCCTGAAGTACTCTGAGTATAGTTCTGAGTATACTCCCAGCTCCTGGAGTAGAATGATGGCTGACTGCAGGAGCTTATTTTTTTTTTTTTTTTTTTTTCTGGTCCACACACCAAGTCCAGAACGCTTCAGCACTCCGGGCTGGACAGCACCCACAGGCTGCTAGCGTCGCTCTGTGTGTGTTGGGGGGCTGTGCTCACTTCCTAGCCAACCCTCCATGACATGGGAGAGGGCACTGTGAGGTGCCCTTGTCTGTGTGGACCCTCAGGCTGGCCAAGAGGAGGAATTTGGAGATCACAGTGCTCTGTGGTCTTACATGGCCTGGGAAGCTTTGGGGTCAGGAGGAGACGGAGGGTTCCTGTTAGACAGTCAATATCATGTACAGAGTCCAGCTCCTGCCTTCACCAGATACACTGCTGCAGGCTTCTCTTCATCTCTGGGCGGTCCATGTCCTAAGGCTCCAGGGACCCAAACCTCCCAGGAGGGATCTGCAGCGTGTGTGTTGTGGGCTGAGGGGAGGTGTTTGGTGCAGAGGCCAGCAGGACTGCATCTTGCTTAGTCTCCCAAGCCCCACCCAGGGGTCCCAGCTCCTGCTCAGCACTGCAGACAGTTAAAGCAGCCTCCGAAGCTGTCAGAGGACCGGCCCTTCCTTTCTTCCTCATCAAGAACGGTCTCAGTTGGCAGGCAGGACCAAAGGACCCGTTCCTGCGTGGAAACAGACTCTAGTCACAAATTCTTTGACCTAGTCAGATTCTTTGACTATAATTCACACCTCTCATGTCAGTCTTTGGAAGGCTGAGGCAGGAGGATTGCCTCAGGTTTGGTTCCAGCTTGGGCTATGTAGTCAACCATGTCTCAAAATACATACATAGATACACACATACAAACAAACATATGTAGACTTTTAGGGCTGGGTTTGGTCAAGAGCAACAGAACTGGGTCTTCCTGACTCAGTGAGTCAAGTACAAGTGGTTGAGGCCCTAAGGAGGCTCTGACTCACCTTCATCCATAGAGACAGTGGCCTGATGGCTAGGGGAACCTGAAGCTTTAGGAAACGCTAGTTCCCACTCCCAGGAAACCCTGGAGAAGTCTGCCCACCAGCTGCCCTGCACTTAGCACTCGGTCCCCCTTGTCCTCTGCCGGCAATAGGCGGCCTCCCTCTCTACTCACACCTTCTGTTGAGGTTATAGATACGCAGCAGAACCTCCATGCCACCTCAGCGTTGCCAGGGGATGCCCCGTCTAAATATGTAGAAATGTCGTCTTTGTTAATCTCAAAGACAACCACACAGGATGAAGACACTGTCAGCCTGGCTGGCTGAGCGTGGAGAGTTGGAATGTTGCAGATACAAATGATCTGGGCTCTCTCTAGCCCCTCACGGCTGTCCACTTCCGTGTCTGATGTGATACCCTTGTGACTATCACACAAAATCCATTAATTTAATGGACCACTAGCTTCCCACCTCAAATCCAAGGCTACCACATTAGGGAGCATCCGGGTCCTGTAGCAGAGATTGCCTGTTGTAACCTGACTGCCAGTTTTCCCAGCAAGGTTTTTGACAAAAAAAAAAAAAAAAAAAAAAGCTTTAATATAGGGCTTTTTTTTTTTTCTGTAAATATAAAAACTTCATGGAACTATGACCACTATCACCATGTTGGAACACAGTAACTAGAATCAGTGTTCCTTGGTCATGGCCACTCGTATTTTGCTCCAGAATAAATGACCCCTTTGAGCTGAGAGTTGTGCTTTCCCATTATAAGCAGGACGTGGGTGGCAGAGAAAGCAAGAATGAAGAGCAAAAGGCAGCTTGGTAATTTCAGAGTTTCTTTTTGCCAGGTGCGGTGATGCATGCCTTTGTCCCAGCGCTCAGGAGGTAGAGGCAGGTGGATCTCTGTGAGTTCGAGGCCAGCCTGGTCTATATAGTTTCAGGGTAGCCAGAAGAATATGTTTTGACAGTAAGATTCTGTCAAAACAAAACAAAGAAAGAAAGTAAAGGAGGGGGAAGGAGTTTTCTGGCTTGGTGCCTGTTGGGCCTGCTCAGCCCTACACAGCAGCCCGTGTTGCTTAGGAAGGTCCTAGAGCCTGTGTCTATTTTTGGATCTTATCTTAGACCTTCCTGTGGCTAAGCAGTCTGCCAAGGGGCAGCAGGTTTTGCTCCTCACCATATCTGTCCCCACAAGTCCCCACAAGTGGACAATGTGTGTAAGAGCCTCCCTCAGTGGCTCTTACAGATCCCAGTACTCCACTTACCTCCCTTGACCTCATGAAATCTCTCTCCACCTCAGACACTTACCACTGAGCTGTGGCCCTCCAGGAACGCCCTAGGACCCAGCTCCATCAAAGCGCACTGTAGGGCTGGGGAGCTGGCTCAGAGATTAAGAGCACTGGCTGCTCTTCCAAAGGTCCTGAGTTCAATTCTCAGCAACTACGTGGTGGCTCACAACCGCCTAAGAAGAGATATGGTGCCCTCTTCTGGCAAGCAGGTGGACATGCAGACAGAAAACTGTATACATAATAATAAATCTTAAAAAAAAAACCCACAAAATAACAAAGCCCACTGCTATGCAACTCGTATTAGACAACTTGTATTAGAAATGCTTCCAAAACCAAAATGATAGTGTGTGTGTGTGTGTGTGTGTGTGTGTGATTGTCATGATCCACACACAGCTTTATGGAGTCAGTTCTCTCCTTCCATCATTGGGTCTCAGGGATTGAACTCGGGTCTGGCAAGTGCCTTCACCCGCCGAGCCATTTCGCATCTCCCTCCTCTTTTCAAGACATGGTCTCACCTCTAACTGGTTATCTTCCTGACTCAGACCCCTGAGTGCTGACCTGGGGCTTGGTGGCCAGGTCCAGTGAGAGATTCTGCCTCAGGCAGAGCTGACGATGGTGATCAAACAGCAGTATTTGTGCAGAGCTGTTTAATTTACAAAAATCTTCAAGACCTCCCACTATTTTAATAACGTTTTTGCTTATGTTGAGTGAATGTAGCGGTGTTCACTTTGTTTGGGACAGGCTCTCTCTGTGTAACTCTGGCTGGGCTGCTCACTATATAGACGATTTACTGCATTCACTGTGTAGACCAGGCTGCCCTCAGACTCACAGAAATCTTCCTGCCTCTGTCTCCTGAGTGCTGGGATTAAAGGTGTGAGACACCAACCTGGTAAAATCGTAGATACATGAAGGGAAAGTGAGGAAGACCCCTGAGACCTATGAAAGGGGCTTCAAGCTAGGGTTACCCCTCACTCTCTTTACTTCAAAAAAGATTTTATTTACCTCATGTTTATGTGTATGAGTGTCTTGCTTGCCTATATGTTACATGTATGCATGGGCACCTTATACATGCCTGGTGCTCGGGGAGGTCGGAAGAAGACATCGGATCTTTGAGGTCTGGAGTTACAGATGCTCGTGAGCTGCCCTGTGGGTGCGGGGCTCTAAAACTGGGTAGTCTCGAAAGAGCATCAAGTGTTCTTAACCACTGGCCACGTCTCCAGCCCCACTCGGCGAACTTTCTAAGCCACCATGCTTGTCACAGCTTGATGCTCATTTCTATCTATGAGCAACCACTGACAGGATAAGCCTGGCCCTGTTTCCACGAAATCATGCTCATTTTCCTGAGCTGTCTCATCTTCATGAAATCAGGCTTATTTTTATAAACTGCTTCAGTCCATTGAGTACTTGCAAAATAGCACTGTTATCAAAATGCACTCTCAATGGGTTAAGCAGTATTGGCTCCATTTCAAAGCTGGATGTAGCAGACATACTTGGAATCTCAGCACTTGGAGACAGAGGAAGGTCAAGACCACATAGCAAGACTGTATCAAAAACCAAAATAAAATCAAAACAACAACAACAAAGCTGTCTTCCCTAAAAAAACATATATCCAAGTCCCTCCTTACAAATCGCTTCAGAGATGAAAATCAGGGGTGCTGGATAAAGGGATGGGGTATAGCTGGCAGGTGGTCAGATACAAATGACCATAAAATTCATGGTGCTGTGGATTAGCAAGCATTTGGAACAGAGAACGTTTTCCTGGCGGGGAACATTTCTCTGAAGAAAGGAAACATTTGCCAAGAGTCAGAAACGTACTGCTCCAACGAGGAAATAAAGAATTCCAGGAAGACGAGCAGAGGGCATGGGGAGCGTTTGCCTGGAAAGCTGGGTGCTCAGGAGGAGGAGGAGGTCAGCTTCGCTGGGCGTTTGATTCACTAGCACAGGCCAAGGGCTTAGCACTAACACAGCTTGGAGTTCGGTTCTGAGTCATACTTTGGACAGCTAATGAAACGCACCCCAGTGGCTGATGTGGAGAAACCTAGAATTTATTACCTACTATTCGGGGAAAGGAAAAGGAAGTGACAGTTGCCTGATGATTAGAGTCCGAATAACTATGTGTCGCCACCCGCCCTGGGGATCGGAGCCTGAATTTAACAAGGTTCCTCCTGACTCATTCATTCACACATTAGTTTCCAGCCCTGCGGATGAGCCAAGTGAAAGAGGTTCTGTAAAAAACTTGCTGAATGGAATCCCTCTGCTTTCAGCAGGGGCAGACAGGATGAGCCTACACCCACCCTGGAAGTTTCTCAAAGGACAACAGTCCATTCCCTTGGCTTGGAATTTTCAGGACCATATGGGTTGACGCGGTGGCATGAGCCTGTGATCCTCCCGAGCGTTCAGGAGGTGGGGGCAGGAGGATCAGAAGGGCAGCCTGGGCCACATGCTTGGCCATCTTGGATCCTATGAGACCCGGTTTTAAATAAACAAGCAAACAAATGCCCCCGCCTTGAGGGGGCACCCTCCCTCATCCTAGCGGGAGGAAATGTACTTATTTGTTGTATGTGAAGGGGAGGCACACGGGTGGGAGAGGATAACTGGCCAAGCCCGTGCTCTGCCAGGTTGGGATCTTGATGACGGAGCTCAGGTCTTCAGGCTTGGTTACCTTTACCTGCTGAGCCGTTCCTGGGCTCCACCCTCTCTCACGTAGGATGGAAATGGATGTAAACGCTGGTGAGAACGTGGAAATAGTCTCCTGAGACCAAAGGGTAGCCACTTCTCAGGGCTGGGCTAGGCTGGGTATGTTAGAGGAGCAGAACCGAGCCAGAGTGTAGCAGAGCACAACTTTCTTTTATTTTTTTAATTAATTTTTTATGTTTTTTTTTTTTTTCAACGTATGCCCTGTGTGCATATACACCTGCACGCCAGACGCGGACGTTAGATCTCCTCGTAGATGGCATTTGAACTCAGGACCTCTGAGTGAGCAGGCCGCGCTCTCAACCGCAGAGCCGTAGGTCAGCAAGCGGCGCCGCCAGAGGGCGCTGCAGGCCGCTTTGGCACTGGTGTAGCGAACGCCCTTGGCGCTGGCCAGTTCGTGCCGGCATAGAAACGAGCTAGACCAGGAGCTAAACCGCAGGGCGGTGAAGAAAGCGTGTCCCGAGGAAAAGCAGGACACGCGCCATCCTGGGGCTCCAAACGCTCAAGGCTGTCCGGGGCCAGTTCTCCGGGCCTCTTCACTCCAAGCTCACAACCTCAGGCCTCAGATGAGTGAGGAGACTAGGTCTCAGCATCCCGGGCGATCTTCCCGATCCTCCGGCCCCCACCAGCCGCGCATCATCATGTTAGACTGGTGTATTGCCGAGGCTTCCATCGCCAGGACCTCCGCGTGTTTAGCCAACGAAGCTCCATCTCCACCTCCGAGAACCCATAACTCTTCCGATCCACGAGCTAGTTAGTGGGTCTCACAACCTTCCTAACGGTCCTCGTGTGATGTCCCCCCCCCCCCACCATAAAATTACTGTTGTTGCTACTTCTTAACTGTAATTTTGCTGCTGTTAAGGATGATGTTTCCCGATGGTCTCAGGCGACCCCTGTGGAAGGGTCGTGGTCCACAGGTTGAGAAACGCTGCTCTGGTGACTCCAAAGTTCCCGGTTTGGCTCTTGGAGTCTCTAGCTCGGTTCTGCACTGCAGTATTCGCTGCCGGAGTGCCAAAGGCAACCCGCAGCGCCCTCTGGAGGCGCCACTCGCTGGCCTGCAACTCTGAGAGCGAGCGGCTCCGGAGGCTCAGCAGTGCCGGGTGCCTGGGGTCTGAACCCTTCTTTGCTAGCTTGCTTCTCTCCAAGGTTTTTCTTTTGGTGTTTCAAGACACAGGGTTTCTCCGTGTAGCCTTGGCTGTCCTGGACTCCCTCTGTAGACCAGGCTGGCCTCGAACTCACAGAGATCTGCTGCCTCTGCCTCCCTGAGCACTGGGATTAGAGGAGTGCGCCAGCGCGCTGGGCTTCTCCAAGGTGCTTCACTGCGCTTCTGGCTTTTGCTGAGGAGGAGTTAACAGCATCTAGGACGGGTCTGCTAGGAGCACATAGAGAGCCAGGCCAGGGTGCTGTCACTGGGAACCTCAAGTGTGGCCAACTAGATGGTGAATCTGGGTCGTACTCCTCGGTATCTCCCAACCTGGTCCTCATCACACTTCCTTTCCTGCCTCAGAAAATAAAGCTTTCATTTCAAGCGTCTGTATCTGAAGTGAGTTTTCCCAGCTTCTACCCCGAACCCGACAGCATCGAAGCCCTCTAAAATACATTCTCGGGGGCTGAGTCGGGGCTCCAGGCATCGCAGCACATTTATCTCAGCAGGCTCGGATGCTCATGGGCACCCTTATTAGAAAGGACCCTAGAGCCGGGCGGTGGTGGCCCTCGCCTTTAACTCCAGCAGTGGGGAGGCAGGTCTCTGTGAGTTCGAGGCCATCCTGGTCTACAGCGAGAGTTCCTGGACAGCCAGGTCTACACAGAGAAACCCTTTTCAAAACAAAATAAACAACAAAAACAACCCCCCAGGAAAAAACAAAACAAAACAAAACCAAAAAACCCTAGAGACTGAGTGGACAACATAGAAGAGAAGGCATTTGGGATGAACATGAACTACGGTTCTGGAAGCTGAGGTTAGCTTGAGTCAAACTTACAGCTTCAGGAGGAGCAAGGTTCTTCTAAAACAGGGCTCCACGCAGGGCATGGTGGCACACACTGTAACGGGGGCCCAGACATTAGCAGCCCCGAGACCTTAGCACAGTTGATTCCATGACGGAAGTTCCATTTCCATTCAGGCTGCAAAGGGCGGCATGCAGGCTGCATGCCTGCCAAAACTACAACAAAGGCCGAATCCGCTAAAGCTCTGGGAAAGTCTCTGCCTGTACTGACCTTGCTTTTTGCCTTCTGTGGGTATGCGTCTGGCTAACTGTTCTTGTTAACTGAAGTAGGTCAAGCCAGACATGATTTTTGTGCTTAAACGCTCATCCTGAGAAAGCGTCAGTGCTGCAACGGGATCCTGAAACCTCAGTGTAGTCGGCAACCAGCTAATAAAGCCTTTCTATAGGCTTGAACCCACGTCTGAGCAGTCTTCACAGTCTTCACAACAACACCTTTCACTTCAGCCCTTTGGTAGGCAGAGACTGGTGGATCGGCATTAGTTCAAGGCCAGCCAGGACCATGTCTCAGAAAAACCAAACAAACAACCGTGATTCTGTCTATACCCAGAGTCTATAATGTAGCCTTCAAGGCTAATCATAGCCCATCTATCCTGACTCATTAGCCTAGATCCCTGTTCTGTGGTCAGTCTACCCCGCCATGGCCAGTGGTGGAGTAAAACAGGAGAGGAACCTAGAGGCCAATGGTTAAAGAACATTCATTCTCAGAGACATGCAAATGAGTCTGTCTCTTCCTTGGTCCTTTCCCCATTCTGTCTCCACTTCAAGTCACTTCCTAGGGAAGCCCATATTCTAACCATCCCCAGTGTCTGGACATGGCAGAACTCACCGCTGGAGTGCTCAATAGCCATTTGTCAGCGGCCCAACCTCAAGAAATGTCTTTTGGGCTGGTAGGAAAAGCTGAGCGGATAATGAGAGCTTGCTGCTGTCACAGCGGATCCGAGTTCGGTTCCTAACATACACAGCAGAAGGCTCCAGCCGCCCGTTTCTAGCTCCAGGGGATCTGACGTCTTTCTCAGGCCCCTCGGAGCAACATCAGTTACCCCGACACGGGCCCGCGAGTATACATAGAATTTTAAAAGAATGTCTTTGGCTCGGCATGGCGGTGCACGCCTGTGAGGGCAGCGCTAGGGATGCAGAGGCAGAAGGATCCCGAGTTCCACGGCTTCATCTCATCAGAGAAAACCCGGACGCAGCGGCCCTGAATGCTTATCGACTCCATCGACACTTGACTTACGAGGCCTGGGTGAGGGAACAGGATCAATCCATTGCTTTTGCCTGCCCGTGAGTGCGGAGCGCTGTGATTGGTCCTTGCGTAGGTAAAGGGACGAGCGCGGGCTGAGGCGAGGGGCTTTCTGGGGAGTCATGGCGTCGCTCCACAGCGCGACTGCGGTCTGCGTGATCTGTCTGGAGAAGCCGAAATACCGCTGCCCGGCTTGCTGCGTGCCCTAGTGAGTCGGCTCGCGGGGGCTGGGCACGGGGTCGGGAGGGAGGCCGGGCTGCGGCCGCTCGCGCTGACGGGCCTGTCTCTCTCGTTCCAGCTGCTCGGTCTCCTGTTTCCGGAAGCACAAAGGTGAGACCCCGGGCCACTGCCGAGCCCGTGGCCCTTCCTTGCACTCGACAGGCCCCTGCTCCGTAATCCCGGCACGCAGGAGCCCGAGGCAGGAGGATGCCCGAGAGTGCAAGGCCGCCTGGCCTGCACAGGTTGAGAACCTGTCCCCAGCCGAAGCAGGACCTGCTTTCTTGGGAAAAGTCTTAGCTGTCTGTTCCGTTCGTCTTGGCATCGTCTTGTTGCAAAAGCCGCCTTGTCTGAAGCGAATTAACCAGCAGTGTTTCTGTCTTTGAATAATGCTTGTTTATTGATTACAACAGGAAGAGGAGTTTTTTTTTTTTTTCCTGTGTGTGGTATTTTGAGACAGGTTTTTTTTGTTTGTTTGTTTTGCCCCCCCCCCCTCGAGACAGGGTTTCTCCGTGTAGCCCTGGCTCTCCCTTTGTAGAGCAGGCTGGCCTCAAAATCAGAGATCCGCCTCTCAAGTACTGGGATTAAAAGCGTGTGCCGCCATGCCCAGATATTTTTATTTTTTATTTTTTTTTTCATATTAGCACTAAGGAAGCAGAGGCAGTTGAATCTCAGAGTTCGAGGCCAGCCTGGTTCCAGGACAGCCATAGAAAACTAAAACAAAACAAAACAAAAAAACAACCCTTACTTAACCCCCCCCCCCTAAAAAAAAAGAAAAGAAAAAAATTAGTTACTGCTGGAAATGTTGTCAGTGGTAGGATTTGAGTAGCATCACTAAGGTCTGGGTCTCATTGGCAGCATGTGTGTTCTTTCTCTGCCCCACTGGCCTCTTTTTTTTTTGTAATGAAGTTCTAGGGCTGGAGAGGTGGTTGAGCAATTAAGTGTGCTTGAAGCTTTTCTAGAGGACCTGAGTTTGGTTCACAGCACCCATATCCCAGGGTTCCCAACCACCTGTGACTCGAGGGCTCTGACTCCCTCTTCTGGCCTCCATTGGCACTGGTACACATGTAGTCTCTGTCTCTGTCCCTGTCCTGTGTTCTCCCAGCCAGGCACAGACTTCTCCCTAAGAACGTTTTCCTTCTGTTTGCCAAAACTTTCTCCTCCGGGCTTCCTCAGGTAGACTTAGACCAGACTCTCCTTAACCTATCCATCTCTGTGAACTCTAAACCCCTCTGGCCTGGGAGCGATGACTTTCACCTCTGGATTCCTAGTAGGACGTGGTATATACATGCATGGTATCCCAAACTACTGAGACATGCTCGTAGAAGTCACTGCCATTAATCCTGGTGAAATTGGGGTGGGGCACGCAGCCACCTGATCTTAAGGTACACAAGCTCAGTCATCTTCCTCAACACCGCTGCCAGACTCTCATGGTTTTCTTTGGCCCCTCGCTCAGTCTGAGCTGCCCCTCCCTCTGCAGCTCTCTGTCCAGTACACATTCTTCCTCCTGGGCCTGTTAGGGGACCTGCCTTGTTACTGTTGTCGAGGGGTTGTGTTTGTGTATGCCTGAAATTTGTGTCTCTCAGAGCAGTGTAACCCTGAAACCCGTCCTGCTGCAAAGAAAGGAACAGTGACACCTGTAAACACAAGGTCTGAGGAAGACAAAGGTGAGGTGGTTGGTTTTTTTTTTTTTGCTTTTGTTGTTCTGTTCTTTTTTTTTTTTTTTTTTTTCGAGACAGAGTTTCTCTGTGTAACCCTGGCTGTCCTAGAACTCACTCTCTAGACCAGGCTGACCTCAAATTCAGAAGATCCACCTGCCTCTGCCTCCCAAATGCTGGGATTAAAGGTGTGCATCACCACTGCCTGGCGTGGGCAGTCAGTTTTAAACAAACAACCTACAAGGGATTTCAAAGATAATAAGTGGAGAGGAAAGGAAAGAGGAGATAGTTGGGGAGTGTACAGAAGGATGGTTTGTTGGGGAGCAATAGCCCTAGTCTTATGGGGGGGGCACAAGTTGTCATAGATGGTGCTGTGAGCATCCTGAAGCATGGTTTTGGGGAGGGGGTTTGGGGTCTGGCGATGTGTTGGGTCCTGGTAGCCCACGTGGGAGTAACTGGGACTCCTTGCTGCTGGAGTCTCCTTAGATACAGTGCAGTAACAGGCTGCCATTCTACTCATACATTTCATGTGTTCATGAATTCGTCTGTCCATAATGCCTCCTGAGTGTCGTGGATCTGCAGGTAACCCCTCTTGTGCCACAAAGAGGTTCTTAAGATTCACACGAAGGGACGGGCCATTTGTCTTTTGAGAAACTTCTAGTATGGACTTGGGCATATCTGTCCTTGCTGAAAGCACGGGGGTTCTGCTTGGCAGGATTTTATAGAGTCTCGTTCACTACCCATCACAGCTCTGGAGTCATGGCAGGGCACCGCAAAACCACACTCCTCGCCTGCAGCCTACAGCCCGCAGGAAGCATGGAGCACCAGCATGTGCTTGTTGGGCGCAGCCACCATTCTGCCCCCTCCCTTCCTGCAAGAGGGAGTGCTCAATGGCGAAACTGCAGGAGTGTGTGTGTGTGGACACAGACAGACAGACAGAGTCAGGTGATTGTTGGGGGAATCTCAAAGCTCTGACCCACTGACAAGAAGGTGCTTCTTCATACAGATTTCACAGAACAGAGACAGACTAATGATTATCCAATTGGTACAGAGTATGTGTTTTCATTACATGTCCAAGGTTACAAGTTCAGTCACAATTGGGAAATACAAACAACATATTTTATTTTTATTATCGGCCCTGTAGAATCTAAAGAATGTCTCCTCCAGCGCAAACGTATTTATTATATGAGAGCCTGCTTTTGGGCTGGCAGTGTTTGTAGTTTCAAAGCACTCAGGCATACAAAAAATATCTGAACTGGTCTTTTCATGAATAGCAAATACTAAGACCTAACTTCTTTTACTGTGTTTCATCATCTCCGCTATAAAGTAGGAAAAGATATTTCAGTCAATCTCTTTTATTTCCTGACTTCTATTCCTCCAGAGGTATACCCCATCTGACTATTTTTAAACTACATTTTCAGAGAGCTCTAAGTATATAATACAGAGACCTTGAATCTGTAACTTAGCCTCCTGTAACCTAGCCTCCTGTTCGGAGTTTGCCGACTGTCTTTGTATACCCTGCACCGGTTATACCGTTTGTTTGCTCGGGGCAGATTCCCCAAAAAGATTCCTGGAGTAATGGCGTCATCTAGCTATGTCTTATCTGTGCTTAATGATTTCTAGGGCATAAGGAAAACTTCCAGAGAGGGCCAGATAAAGTTAATTTTAGGACTTTCCTAAAAAGACTCAGACATAATTACAACAACTGTAATTACAGTTGAAGGGGCTTGTGATACCCTCTTTGGCTTCTGCAGAAAAGACAGAAAATGAGTCAATGCAGAAGTCCCTAAGAATGCACCACACAGAGACCAAAACCCAAACCCAAAAGTTAGGACAGCGACTTCAGCATTTGGCTCAGCCTTGCTGGAACTGTGTCAGACAGCTGTGCTGGCTTCATGACTCGCCATTTCCAGTGGATATGGCTGTGCCATGAAACTAAAGAAGCAAGCTGTTGGTTTCATTTGAGCGTGACTACTGGTCTGCCCCTCACTGTCGTCAACATGGCTGTCCTGGCTCTCTGAGGCCTTGACTGTTGGTTGTGCTCTCCTCAGATGACTCCTCTGTAGCTGACTTCCTCAACAGTGACGAAGAAGAAGACAGAGTGTCTCTTCCGGATTTAAAGAATTTAGGTAAGTCTGTGCTGGGCTTCTTAACTGTTAACCGTTGTATTTACCGCTCTAGAGGTAGTGCAGCCTGGGAAAATGGAGCCTAATGATGAGGTGGACTCAAGTCTCATGAAATAGTCAACTTTATTCAGAGCATATATCAGACAGTTTATACCCTGAGAGTTAAGAGTTACCTGGGGGCTGGAGAGATGGCTCAGTGGTTAAGAGCACTGACTGCTCTTCCAGAGGTCCTGAGTTCAATTCCCAGCAACCACAGGGTGGCTCAGCCATCTGTACTGTGATCTCATGCCCTCTTCTGACATGCAGGTGTACATGCAGACAGAGCACTCATATACATAAAATAAATAATCCCCCCACAAAAAAAAGTCACCCGAGTAAAGTATCTGATCATAAGGACAAGGCATATGCAGAAGGGCAGAAACATGTTTTTCCATAGAGGCATATAAAGAAATAACCAGTCAGTTGTAATGAATAATCTAAAGTGAACTCCTATCAGCTACACATGGGAGGGACGTCAAAGCACATGCCAAGAACAATTTCATATTTTTGATGAAACTGGAGTTACAACTCTTGTTTCTTGAGTTTTCTCACAAGCACCGGATTAAAGGTTCATGCCATCACATTCAGCTTCCACTTACTTGTTGAGACAGGCTCTCTTACCAATTCAGGTAGATTGGCTGGCCAACAAGATACTGGAACCTTCCTGTCTCCACCTCCCTAGTGCTAGGGTTGCAGTGCCCCTCTCCTGGTTTTAAATTACGATGCTGAGGGCTAAACTCAAAGCTTACACAGTGAACACTGTCAACTAAGCCAGCTCTCCAACTCCCAAAAACATTCCATTTTAAAAGGAGAAAAAGGACAGCTAGCAAAGCGGTGGTCATTTGTCTCTTACCAGTGTGGGGCGCAGAGACCTTTACTGTCTTCAGGGTTCAGTTTGCAGCCAGTCTTCAGTACGCACTGGGTAATCGCCAGGGTGGCTCTGTGTTCCCCACATCTTAATAAGGTGTGTCGGTGTGCAGCTAGTGCCCACGCGTGCAGGCGCCACACAAGCCAGAGGAGCCAGAGCCTCCTGGACGTGTTGGAGGCCACCTGACTTGGGTACTGAAAATTGAACTTGGGTCCTCTTAAAGAGGACGTGTTAACTGCTGAGCCATCTCCAGCCCAGTTCCGCACATTTTTGTAGCAGCACTGCTTTGGTCCTTGTGCTATTCTCACCTGGTGTGGGTATGTACACACAAGCCAGAGGAAGCATTGAGAGTCCCTGTCATTCTCCACTGTACTCCTGTGAGGTAGAGTCTCTCACTGAGCCTGGAGCTCACAGCTTGGCTAGCCTGGCAGGTGGCAGCCCCGTGACCCACCTGTCTCTGCCTGGCCCAGTGCCGGGATTACAGGTGTGCCTCTGACCATGCTTACCCTTTAAGTGGGTGCTGAGATAAAACACTGGGCTTCATGCGTTTCACAGCAAGCACTCTTCACTGTTGTCATCTCCAGCTCAGCTCTTCTTTGTTCATATGTACATTGAAGTTAATTTGTGAATACAGTCATCTCTCTGATGTCCAAGGCAGCTTGGTTCCAGGACCTGTTTCTCACAGATGGTCAAGTCCCTTTTACAAAGTGGTGTAATGCAACTGATGCACTTTAAATTGACTAACCCAATTGGATGCAAGTAAATGTGTAGCTGTAATAAGGAAAAACTTCACAATTGGTACAGATGATGGTAAAATGTTTTTGTTTTTTGAGACCAGGGTTTCTCTGTGTAGCTCTGGCTGTCCTGGAACTCTGTAGACCAGGCTGGCTTTGAACTTAGAGATCCGTCTACCTGTGCCTCCTGGGTGCTAGGATTAAAGGTATGCGTTAAGAGGTTTTGAGGATGTACAGTCTGAGGATGTGGGGGTGAAGCAAGATGATAAAGGAGATGTAAGCCCCTCACAATTGATCACACTGGAAACACTTAGCTTCCAGCCACTGCCACAGGTTCCCCCTTGAACTGAAAGCTGGCTTTGATTTTTAAGGTGAGTCTGCAACTTTAAGAAGCTTACTGCTCAACCCACACCTGAGACAGATGCTGGTTAATCTCGACCAGGATGACAACAAAGCAAAGCTGATGAAAGCCTACATGCAGGAGCCCTTGTTCGTGGAGTTTGCAGACTGCTGTTTAAGAATCGTGGAACCTTCCCAGAAGAGGGATTCTTAAGAGATGTGTTCTTTGCTCACGCTGCCCACTGCTCCTCCTAGGAGGTTGTCTCAAGACCGTTCGTTCCAGGACATGTGATGGAGTCTTCGCCTGTCACACGGCTTGCCTCAGACATGTGGGGGACCCTCAAGGTGCAGAGCTTTTATGAAGAGGAGACTTGTAGCCCTGGAGTGAGGGCTCAGTGGTTAAGAGCACTGGTTGCTCTTCCAGAGGACCCCAGTTTTCAGCACCCACATGACTCCTTACAACAACTGTAATTACAGTTGAAGGGGCTTGTGATACCCTCTTTGGCTTCTGCAGGTACTGTATGCAAGAGCTACACAGCCATACATGCACGCAGAACTCCCACATACATAAAATATAAAAAATTTAAAGCCACCATCTAAATATAAATAGCCATGTTTCTTTTTTTATTTCTGGTACAGTTCAGAGTTACATCATAAATATCAACTGTATCCATTAGAATTAAAAACTGATGTTTAGTAACTTATGTTACTAAAGAAATTTAAAATGTGGTTCTGTTGTACACTATATTCATTGTTCTTGGTAACATTAAATAAATCAATTTGTTAAATACTATTGTTCCCTTGATGAACTATATGCAAATTTTCCTCCAGCCAAAATTCTAGAGCTAGTTTTAGGGTGACTTGGCCCCCTTAAAGTGCTTGTGGATAGCCCAGTGTCCGTCCTGCTGTAGCGACAGCATTGAGGATGGCTAGTCAGGGCTGCTGAATGTGAACCTGAGCCTGAAGACGGTAAGCTGGCACATGGTGGTCCTAATCCTGGCTTGATAACTAGCTCCCCCAGATCCTGCCAGTGCTGAGGCGATACCCTGGCGGGCTGGTACTCCGGCCACAAAGCCCTGGCTCACAGACTGGAACTTGCTTGCACGTGCAGTTGGAGTCCTGTGGGAATAGCTTGGCAGCAGTGTGTTGGATCAGATGTCTCTGGAAAGGCGGCTGGCAAGAAAAGGCCTTGTGGAGACAAAGGCACCAAAGATCACTCAGGCAGGTGGGGGAACAAGAGTCACACTTGGACTGGCCTGTGTCTTTCTAGCAGAATCTGATTAAAGCCAGCAACACTAGAGGCTGAAGGTTCAGGGCAGATGTCTGCATACTGAAGTGGAGACTTCCTGCAGTGAAACTTGACCGAGCCCTAGGGAGAAAGAGATACACCCAGTGAGTGGCAGGGCCCAAAGATACCTCAAACCCAGGAATAAAATCCCACATCCATACATGGAGAGACAGGAGCCTGTTACTCTAAGGGTATTTATTATTATAAGTCTGTCATCCTGTGACTGACAGATAGCTGGAAGATCACAACCCTTCTGCTTATTCCTAGTCAATCTCAGGGAGATTCTATATGGATCATACAGCAGCTTGTTGACTATTTCTTTCCTCTGGTCCCTCGTACCAGCCTTACAGAGGAGAAAATGGAGGGGTTCTGCGATCTGCTTTCAGATCGTAGTAGATCTGAAAGTAGAGCAGGCTGACAACACAAAGGACTCGGCCACACACTTACTACTTCTTGTTGAGAAAACGACAACCAGTAACCAAGTGATAAAATCTGAGGAAACTGCCAAATGCAGTGTCACTGGAGGTGACAAATTATGACCACACTCGTTTCTTAGAAGTGGGACTAATTATGTCCTAGTTAACTATGCCTCTCTTTAATTTTTTACACCTACTCTGTAAGGTGCTGCTCACGTCTGTCTGATGAGGACACAGGGTTGAGACACGTTCCTAACTGAAGATCTCATTGCAGAGGAAGAGCCAAACACTCAAAGGCAATGTTTGGAATCGGTTTTAAAACTGAGGGTCTCAGCCAGCCCCTGGCAGATAGAGGCAGGTGGATCTCTGAGTTTCAGGCCAGTCCGGTCTATATACAGCAAGTTCTAGGACAGCCAGGGTTACACAAAGAAACCCTATCTATGGAAACAAATAACGAAACAACTGAAGGTGTCTGAAGATTGCCACTTTGTAGTTGAGACAGTGGCAATAATCTGCACTTGTAGATTTTGGCTTACCTGGCAGGGTTAGGGAGTCTTGTGCTGTTCCCGCAGAGATGGGCAAGCCTCCCTTCTCACTGAGTAGTGTGGAGCTGTAGGAAGGACTACCACAGCATAGACTGAGAACATACCTGAGGCAGGGCTCTGATGGACGTAATTCCCGCCTGAGCTTGTTGTGCTGTCTGGACTTTGCTGGCGCTGACTGGGGGAAGCCGGAGGCAGGCATGGGCTACCAGCTTCCTCTGAAAGCCACGCGTACCCACAGCTGAGTTGGCTAGCACCAGTCCCAGAGGCCAGAGGTGAATTATTGCTCCCAGGAGCTTAGAGTGTGCTCGGGGCAGCGAGGAGCTCAGGGAACCAGGAGCTTGAGTCATGAGGTTCTCTTCCATACCGTCCAGTTCTTTAGAGGCAAGACAAGCCATTCTGATCTTAAAGAGAGAAAACGTTCCTTTATGGCTTTAGGTTTGCCAGCCCTCTTCCGAAAGAATTTACTTTTACATTCATTTATTTGACATAGTGGCATGCTACAGTGGGCATGTGAAGAAAGGACAACTTGTGTGTCCTGGTGATTGAACTCGGGTGGTTAGGATTTAGCTCTCTTTAGAAAAATAAAATAGCTGGGTATGGTGGCACATGTCTTTAATCACAGCACTCAGCTGGTCTACACAGTAAGTTCTAGGACAGCCAGGACTACACAGAGAAACTATGTCTTGAAAAATAAAAGAAAACAAACAAAATAATTTGTTTTTGTGTATATGTATGTGTGTGGGCATGAACATGCCCTGGTATGCTCGGGGAGGGAGGTCAGAAGAGTTTGTCCCCTGCTGTGAGGGGGCCTGGGCTCAGACTCAGGTGGGCCAAGCTGGGCAGCAGGCTCCTGTACCTGCTGAGCCATCTTACTAGCTCTTTCTACCACTGACTGGAAAATAAGCAGCTTGACAAGGTAAACTGAAGGCTGTGGCTGTGATGCCTTGAACTAGACCGGCTCCATGTGGCAGAATATAAAGAAACTGCAATTCCCATTGGCAATTTTGTTCCTAGGGCACATATGCCACTCCACTTCCACAACCACCCTGTAATGTCTGTGCCCATCTCATCATACAAGAGGACACAAGGCTGAGAGGCTGCGTGGCCTGCCAACATGCCCACACCGCAGTGGCAGACTTTCCCTCAGGCCTGTCAGAGACCTGGTCTCTAAGTATTGCCCACCCTGGGCCTCCAGTCATACTCACTCTCCACGCGTGCCATGCTCGCTTGATGACTGTGGCAGCTGTGTGTAACCTTCTGATGTGTGTCCGAGTTAACCAGGACCGAACAGCTACAGAAATGGCAGACATCAAAAACACCATTAGATTTATTAGTCATGTGGTCAACACCGGAGGGAAAGTATGAAATTGTTCTAGTGATACATTATGTCAACACACAAAGCAAGACAGGGCTTAAGACTCACTCTAGGGGCTGGAAAGATGACTCAGTGTTTAAGAGCACTTAGTGCTCTTGCAGAGCACCCAGATTGGTGTCCCAGCACCCACATGGTGGTTTGCAACCTCTTTTGACTCCAATTCAGAGAGCTGATTCCCTCTTCTAGCCACCCAGGGCATCTGCACGCACATGGTACACATAAACAGCTTGTCTGTCTCTCTCACACACATACACAAAGTAAAACAAAATCTTGAACAACAAAACCACTGCCTACCATCTTGCAGATACCCAAACACTGAGGGTCACTTGGGAGCTCTAATTGCCAAGGACCCAGGCTGCTACCCATCTCAGACTCAGTCTTCAGCAGTGATCAAGGAGCAAGAGTGATCTGGGTTATCTGTGCCTTTGAAAATACTTTGGTTTGTGTGGGCATGTAGTTCTGTGGAATAGCACTTCTCGAGCATGAGTAAAATCCTGGGTTTGATTCACAGCACTCCAAAAAGAAATTACACTTTTTTTTTTTTTTTTTTTTGAGGCAGGGACTCTATGTGGCCCAAGCTGGAATCAAACTTCAGATCCTCTTGTGTCTGCCTCCCAAATGCTGGGCTCACTTGGCCTTGGGTTGTTCTGACATTTTCATTTTTCAAAATAAGCCTGTCAGAACTGTGTTGGCCATACCCATTACATGGAACCAGCCTCAGTAATAGGCTCCACCTACCTGCCTGAATGAGCACAGCAGCCTGCCTCTGTTTCTCCTGCTTTTGTTGAAGGTATCTCCTCCAGCCACACTGGATGCAGCGGGCACACTGCTCCAGCATCTGGGCACGCCCACATTCCAGAAGCTCTAGCTGAGAGAAGGGGAATCTACTGAGGTCCTTGGCCTCTCCTCCTTCCACCCTGAGGAGGGCATACACCTGCAGCTGGTACCCGTAATCCCATCCCCCAGCCAGTTTACCATGGAGTCAGTCATAAAAATCTTTGTCCTGCCACAGTACAGTGGGATTTGTGTGGCCTTAGCTGGGTCACTGGGAGTGGGCGCTGTCTGAATTAAAGCCGGCAGAGCATGGAGGATGTCTTGTAGTAGAGGTTGCAATGTGGCCTCCTTGGCACACAGAGGCTGCTCTGGGGGTGGGAAAAAGGCTTCATCAGTCCCTGCTTTTCCACATGCTCTGTAGCCTGTGATCTCTCTAGAGCTCTCTAAGCCTTTCTTACTGTTCTAGATCTAGTCATTTCTTCCTTAGCCCCCTTTGTGGGTAGAGGTAGCCCCTAGAGTCCTGGTTGATTGGGAGTGTCTTGAAGCCTCCACTGCCCTATGTCTCCTTGGACAGGGTGGCAAGAGGGACTGGAAGCATGAAAGAGGGAATCCCAGGCTGCTTGGCCACTTCCTCAGCCCCACCCCTTCCCTTCCCAGTCAAAAGAGAACAACATACCCAGCTATGTGAAAGCCCTCCTAGGCTTGCAGGGCTGCTGCCTTCTGTGTGGGAGGATTTACCCAAGGGCTCTGACCACAGTTAGCTGCCCAGAGCCTCTCTGAAGACAGAGGCCACCAAAGCAGATGCTGGAGACGAGAGGTGAGAGACATCCACAAAATGGACCAGGGCCCAGAAGGAGAGACAGGAGAGCAAACCATGGAGAGAGGAGAAAGAAAGGGAGAGGGAAAGGGAAAGTGACACAACTCCCCAGGAGGATGAGAGCTCACTGATGGGCCCAGAAGAGGGCTGAGATTTGTTCTTGTCTGTCCCTCCACCTGCTCCTGAGCCTTACCATTCCCACATTCTCAGCTATGGACAGCTACACTGTGTCTACCAACTTCTCAGTCACAACCAGGTTAGACTTTTGCACAAGTGCCTTGTACCTGTCTCCTCTTGATGCCTCCTGGGAGGTGGAGCTCAGGCAATGTCCAGATTCCTCATATCTCCCTTCTTTCTCTCTTCCCACTGGCGAGGCCGGGCTCACCTGCATTTGTCTACCCCTGTATCTGTATGGAATCATGCCTTCCAACACTGACCAGTTTGCCCACTTACTACTCAGCTGCCTGCAGTTCTGGCTTCTCCACTTGAGTGGCTTCACAATCTCACTCCCAGGACCTTCTACAAGGCCCCTAGAGTGGATGAACGCGTGAGGCGGATATAGCACTGGCTGTCCCCCCCGAAGGGTGCCGCCTCATCTACCCAGGAAGTAAAGTCCATTTGCCTTCCTTTCCTAGAGACAGAGTTTCTTTATGTAGCCTTGGCTCTCCTGGAACTCCTTCTGTAGCCCAGGATGGCCTTGAACTCTTAATCTACCTGCCTCTGCCTCCCAAGTGCTGGGAGTAAAGATGTGTGCCACCACTGCTTGGCTTCTAAGTCCATGTTTCTTGACTAGGGCCCACCTGGCACCCCAGCTTTACCTACCACTATTGTCTGGAGTTCTTACATGGAAGCTTTAGATTACCTTTGTCATGAGCAGTAGTTGTTACTGGCTAATCCAGTTTATCCCTACATAGCACCTCCTCCAAAATGCTTTCTCATGTCCACAACTCCCTGGCATCAGAATAAGCTCTTTGCTTTTCTACACTGTTGTCAGCTGGGGTTTGTTCCTCATATTTTACCAAAAACCATGTCTCTGAACCCTCATCCCTAAGGAGACACACAGCTAAGTACTCAGTAACCTGTGGTTGAACAAATGACAAAAATGGGTCCCACTCACCAGAGGGCCCTTTGGCAGGACACAGGCCCCAGAAGCCAGAGGATGTGTGAAGTCGAAGCCTTCTCAGTAATTTATATCTTTCCATAAAGTTCTGGTGAGAGACCCTGAAAACCAAAACAGAGAATGACTTTGTGAGGCAGGTGCCTAGCTGGGGCTCAACGTTAGTGCCAACCTGACTATCCCCACTGGATGAATGGAGGAGGATATATACACCTGCAACAGCCTCCTCACTCAGCTCCCTTCTATCCTAATCCTCCATCCAACCTCCAGTGAGCAGCACAATTCTCTGCCGCTCCCTGCTCATCCCAGCAGCTTCCACTGCACTCAGGGCAAACGGTCAAGGCTTTACATGGTCAGCCATGTCTGGCTCCCGTTCTTACATTCCCTGCGATATGCTTCTCTGTTGCCCAGACCCTTGTCTCACTTGCACAGCCTTATGGTTGTTCTCTGTTCTAAGGCCTCCCAAGGCTGGCCTTTTTCTTTTCTCTGGGCCTGTACTGATAACCAGCCCATGGATTTTCTCTGAATGCCAGAACAGATTGTTTTTTTCCTAATATTAGTTGTGCTTTAAATGTGTGTGTGCTACATATGTAAGGATGTGTTTGCACATGTGGAGGCCTTAACTTGACAATGGAAACCTTTCTTCCCTAGCTTTCATTTTTTGAGGTAGTCTTTCATTGAACCTGGAGCTCACTGACTGGCCAGTAAGCCCAAGGAATCCCGTGTGCATCTGGAGGTGGTGGGACTGCATTGCTTGCTGTCATTCCTAGCTTTAGACACGGATGCTGGAGACCCAAGGTCAGGTCCTTGGGGAGAAAGTCCACAAGCACTTTATCACGAGCCATCTCCCCAGACCCTTTGAAAATCTATTTACAGGTTTTTTAATTTTATTTTTATTTGTAAATGAAAAAATTATGTGTGTGAGAGTTTTGCCTGCATGTATGTCTGTGTACCATATGCATGCCTGATGCCAGTGGAGGACAGGGGAAGGTTTGAGATCCCCTGGAAATGGAGTTAGCTGCCACATAGGGGCTGGGAATTGAACTCCAGTCTTTTTGGAGATCAGCCATTGCTCTTAATCCTGAACCATCTCTTCAGCCTCAGACCTTTAAAAAGATTTATTTTTATTATATTTAATTATGTCTGTGTGTTGGGTGGGTGGGTGAGGATATGTGGGTATGTGTCTGTAAGTACAGGCCAGAGGAGTCAGATTGTCCTGGAGCTGGACTTACAGGCAGTTGTGACCTGCTCTATATGGATGCTAGGAACCAAACTCAGGCCTTTTCTAAGAGTAGGATGTACTCTTAACCTTAGAGTCAGCTATCTCTCCAACCCCAACTCAGCCCTTTTGTTGTTTTTTGAGGCCCAGGCTGGCCTCAAACTCAGACTTGTGTTTATCTTCCTGTCTCAGTGTCTCAAGTGCTGGGATCATAGGTGTGTGCTACCATGTCTGGCTCACACTTAACTTTCTTGTTGTTCACACTTATCCTTTCTTGTAGGAATGTAGGCCCTACAGGGGCAGAGATTACATAGTGAGTGAATGAATTAGAGCACAGGTATCATCCCTTGCCTTCCAGGTGGATGCCACAGACCTGCCATTCTCCTCATCCCCACTTCCCTCTGTCTGGCCCACATTTTGAGTGCCACCAGGCTTTGGCCCTACAGCAATGTGGCTTACTTACCGGATGGGAAAGCCAGCAGCGCTGATGTGGATGGTCTCCACGAGGCCACAGGCCTCCAACTGGCTCAGGACCTGCAAGGGTGGGGGACAGAGCAAGTACCTATAGGCCACATGCCATTTCTTCTGCTGACCTTCAGTGACAGGCAGGATTGGCTGACGGAGATGTCTGAATCCATGGGACCATAAGAAACCAAGAGGGCCTGAAAGTCTCGGTGCTAGCAGGGGTCCTCGTGGACCTGCAAAGGCCCTGTCTGGTAACTGGCTCCTGATATAGTTAAGGCCTGCAGTGGTCCTGACTCTGTCTCTCACCTCCCCAGGGCTGAAACCATTTCACAATTCAGAACCATTTATTCTTTTCCCCTGCATCAGAGGGCTCAAGAAGGAAGGTTATGTTTTGAAGATTCTTACTTGATTTGAACCCAGGCTTTCCCACATAGCCGAGTTACCTTGGCTACACAGCCACATTACCAGGTGACTGTGGGACATTCTTCCCAGCACTCACACATCATCTATATCCCCTCAGAACCCTTGATAATGATTTTGGGTAAACTAGAAAATGAGACTGACAGTCCAGAGATAACCATATTGCATGGGCTGTACAGATGTGGCACAAATCATAAAACATCCATTGCCCCGAGCAGCTTTAGTCTCTTGTCAGGGACAGGTTAGGTGAGCAGAAAGCAAGATGCTCTAGAGTTCCCAAGTGCCACCTTGGCTATGCCACGGTACAGTATACAGAACATACAACCACTCATGACTGCCCTGCCAGAGCAGGGAAATAAGCACTCCTTAATGTCAGGCCCAGCCTGAGAGACTGCCTGTGAACACCCAACTGGAGATGCTTGTGAGCCCCTTTATTTTTGATGCTAGGCAGCTATAGCTCAGGACTAGTTACCTCTTCCTGGAAGAAGGTCTGTGGCTGACTCTGGCTGTTGGGCTTGATACAGCGAATGTAGTGGGGTGTTGTGCTATGCAGGACCTGCAGGAGCTGTTCCAATGAGGCCTGCAGACAGAGACGTCTGGGGTTAGGCAGGACGAGGGCAGCTCAGGGTCATAAGCTGGATGCTGTTAGTGAGTATATTATGTCCTCGATGGCCTTCCCAGCCCTGAGATCAGGACCCATGTGTGCCCTAGGGACCACTGGAAGTTTTAAAAAAAACATGTGCAAAGTACAGTTTAATGACACATTACATCTCCTTTATCCAGAGATGCTTCTGGACCAGTGGCTCTCAGTGACTGATCCTCTGGTCTGGGGCTTGCCCCTTTCCTGTCTTCCTCGGGATCGTTTTCCTATAGGAGAACAGCTTACAACACCCCTGCTGTTCCATTGTTAAGCCTGTCCTATGTGCCAGAGGGATGTGAATCAATCCGATTATGTCACAGCTGAGCCTAATGACACACAGGCTGTGCAGGTACTTTCAGGAGTGTCTAAGGCTGTAACATGCTCACCAGACAATGAACCTGGCTTTCCCAGGGTGGTCCCTCAAGGCGATGGTAAAGTAGGGGTTGAAATATGAACAGGAACAAATAAAAAGTAGCAGGGTGGGTGAAAAAGCTGTTGAAGGGCAGTAGTCAAGAGATCCCAGGAGCCGGGCGTGGTGGTGTATGCCTGTAATCCCAGCACTCAGAGGGCAGAGGCAGGCAGATCTCTGTGAGTTTGAGGCCAGCCTGGTCTACAAAGCAAGTCCAGGATAGCCAAGGCTACACAGAGAAACCCTGTCTCAAAAAACCAAAAGAGATCCCAGGAAGGTGAGCAGCACATCCAAGTTTCACACAGCAGAAAGGAAGCAGATAATACCAAGGGAAGTGGTAGTCTGGTCCAGCAGAGGACAGGGGTTGAACAGGGCAGCCACAGCTCCATATAAAGTGCTACTCTCCTGTGACTACCCCATCAGCATAGAGAGCTCCCAGCCTATCATATCCTTATACCCAGGGGTGTCTTACCTGTTCCCTATCTGTCTTTTACACTGAAGCATGAACTAGAAAAGACCAGGATCATTTCTGCGTGGCACATCACTGCTCCCCAGTGAACAGCCCCAGTCCTGAGGGGTGCTCAACAGACAACTGACAGACAGAACTGAGCACTTCATATCAGCAGTATACGCACCTTGAACTTGGACACCACAGTCAATGCAGGAGCCCTGCTCTGGCCAGACAGCTCCTCCTGGGTCTTCTCTTTAGGGTTGGCAGGAAACAGCATCATGAGCAGGGGGTCTTGGGATTGCTGCAGGAGCCCTGTCAGCTCAGGGGGAACAGGGTCCTATTGGAAAGAGAAAGGGTGGCGTGGAGGTGAGCTGCTTCCTAGTGCTAGCCACTGCTCTAGCACCCCTACTCAAGCGCAGGGCTTCTTGTGAGGGCAGGAAGGAGTCCCAAGAAGTCTGGGTCTGCTGGCCAAGAAGAGACGTAATATGAGCCACTTCCAGGCAGGTCAGGAGGGATTAGCAAAGATCTTAGGTAGGGCCCAAAAGGGTGAGCCTGGACTTTGAGGAGAGGACACTGAGGAGAAAGAAGAAGCCCTCTAGGAACTACTTTGTGCACGCAGCAACGACTCAGGTTTCTTACCCAAGAGCGCTGTGCTATGGCCCAGGCTCACCTTGTTCTTTTCCACCAGGCCTGCTGTGTGGTACCGTACAGGTCCTGCAAAATGCACAACCACAAAGCTGGGCTCCCGGCTGAGCTTATTCTGGCCCAGGCAAGGCCTGCCTGCCAGAGCATTCTCGATGCGTGTCTGCAGTTGCGCTGCACTGCTTGGCCTATTGAGGCGACATTCCTGTGGGATGGGAGTGAGCAGTCACCACAATGATGAGGTCACCACCTTCACCACCCTCAGTGTCTGGCCCCCATGGCAGCAGAGTTGTAACATAGGCACTAGAGCGACTCCAGGGGGAGAGCACAGGGCTTAGCACACTTATTTATAGATGGGGGAGAGAGACAGACAGAAGAGCATACAAAACAGTCACCAAGGCAAAGCCCAGAGAACAATTCTGCTAGGTTCACTGGCTTAACCTCCCTACCTCATTTATGAGGGAGCAGATGCTGATGGGGCTCCCCTCAAGGAGATCTAAACAGGTCTGGTTGTCTTGGTAGTTGACAAATGACCACTCCAAGCCCTCAACTGCGTATTCCTCCTAGGAGCAGGGGCATGGTGAGAGAAAGCAAGTTCCAGAACAGCACTAAGGTACAAAAGCATATTAAAACCCTCTTTTTTTTTTTCTCCCTGAGACAGGGTTTCTCTGTATAGCCTTATCTGTCCTGGAGCTTACTCTGTAGACCAGGCTGACCTCGAACTCACAGAGATCTACCTGCCTCTGTCTCCCAAGTGCTGGGATTAAAGGCTGTGCCACCATTCTTAGCTTAAAACATTGTTTCCTATAGACAGTTATTACTTATCAATTAATAAAACAAGGAACAAACATGCCTACTCAGAACTGAGTTGGGGGCCAGGAAGAGGCAGAGGAACCAGGATGACCTGCCTTGCCCCATCCCTCACCTGCTGAGCTCTGAGGTAGTGAGCCACGAAGTGCTGCTGTAGCTTCTCATTGGCATAGTTGATGCACAACTGTTCCAGACTGTTGTCAGGAAATGACTCAAACCCATACACATCTAGCAGACCTACAGAGACAGGAGGGGACCGTGGGGCTCCCACATGGTGGCAGAGATGACAGCCATAGGAGCCCAAGTGGCTAGACCTTACTGAAGCCCCATACTTAGTCTTGGGATGAGGGTGAGTGATGGCCCCTGCCCCATACCACATCAGAAAGCCAAAAATCTGAATGTGGCCCATGCATCAGCCCACTTTTGAGTCTGAATGTTTTGGGTTCTATAGGCTCCTCCTTGAGAATACAAGGAATGTTCTCTTTATCAACCTCATTCTGAGGACCTTATCTCACCAGCCTCATCGATGCCCTTCTTTAAGCAAACTGTTGACATCTCTAGGCCTTAAATTCCTCCCTACTTGACTCACCCAACCCAAGGTCACAACACTGATCTCACCTGTGTTTTTGACTACCTCCTGGAGCTAAGTCTCTAGGAGAATAAGGACCATTAAGGATAAGACATAAACTGGTTTGCTGGAGAGCCATGGACATGCCATATGTGGGCAATAAAATGTAGAACTATCACTAAACTCCTGGATGGATGGATGAGGACACCAGCAGTGAGGGGTCAGGAGCTGCTTACAGGTACAAAGGCAACCCAGGGACCCTTCCTCCACCCAGGTCCAACTGTTATTTCTTGAGGGTTCCTGGCAGGATGAGCCCTGCTACCTATGAAGGCAGTCCATGATCTGGGGTCTGCACAGATGCTGCTGTTGATCACGGATACCAGCCAGTCGAACAGCCTGTTGGTGGGAAAAAGTGGGACTGTGGTCAAACTGCTCTCCCAGGAAGGGTGTCACATGCTAAAAGGCCCTGTGTTCTGAACCTACCGGGCCAGAGGCTAAAGCCTCTTATTTCTGGCTTATGCAATCTTGACCTATGGCAGAGACAGGCCCTGGGCATATATAGTTCCAGGTAACACAGACCTAACCTGTCCTGACAGGACAACTAGGCCCCTGGGTCAGGCAGGAGGGGTCTGCAGTAGTTACAGGACCCACCAGCTGTGACTACAAAAGGACACTGGCAGGTCCTAGTTGGGTTTGGAATGAGCTGAGTACACTGAATTCCCCCGGAAAAGGTTTAGGAAATCGTCACATTCTACCCAATCCTGCACAAGTGGGCCTGAGTCATAAGAATAATGGCATTCCCTACTCTGGAGCTGTCACTAGCCCAGAAAAAATGAGACTTCTATATAAGTTGTCACCAAGCATGACATTGTTCAATGGATTTCTTTTCTATACATTATCTTCCCTTACCCCCATTTTGGAAAGAGGGCCTACATATAAACTCTAGTATGGAACTAACAACCCTAAAATGTGCTAGGATTATAGGTAGCCACTATGCCTCAGTTTCTCTTTAAGTAATTACTCTGTAATTGATTTAATTCAGTAGACATAAAAATTCTCCAACTTTTGACCTAAAATCTGCTTTGAGGCAGAAGTACCTCTGTCTCTAGTTGACATGGGCTCAGGCAGACCTCAGATTCTTGGCTCTGAACAGGGTTGTCCAAGATCTCACATGCACACATATTTACAACAGTCATAATAATCTCAGGGGATTCTGAGCCCCTGACAACCTTTACAAGGTACTCTGAAAGTTCTCAGAACTCAAGATGAGACAGTCTTTGACCATTTGGCCAGAGGATGGAAGTGCCTAAGTCATGTCCCAAGAAAGGCGAGGACTCACCTTCCCTGCTGTGCTCGGCTCCTGCCTGCTGCGTGTTGTGCTGGCTCTGACTGTGAGCTGAGCTTCTGGCTCCATCTCCCCAACTCCCCAGGTGAGTGACCTTTGGTACCAGGGTACAGGAGACAGAGGAGCCTACCCCCTACTTAAGAGTCTGACCCCAGAACTGTAAAGATGGAGATCACCTTTGGGGCTTGCTTTGCTAATGGAGAGAGCTGAACAGGCTTTCCTCACCTATGACCACGGTCAAAGCAGGCCCTTGTACTTAAACAGGTTGAATCTAGGTCAGGAATGTGGCAACTTGTGCATTCAATATGGGCACAGAGGCCAAAGGCAGGGTTTGGGCAATCTTGGGCGATATGCCAGGCCACCCCCTGGGTCCCAGCAACTGGCCTGCTTTACTCAGCTTCCTCTATCTGCTGCCTGACAGTGTTCGGTCCACCCTCAGACGGGCTAAAAACCTGTGGGAAGTGAGGGCCAGAGTCAATCACTCACCGCGCATAGATCACTTTGGCCAGACAGTCTCTGCGGGTCTCACACTCAGCTTGTGAGCAGGGCTTCCGGAACACCTGTTGCTGCTTGCCTGCCTTGATGGTTCGAATCTGCATCGTCTCCAGCAGCATGTCCTCTGGGAGCTGCAGCAGTGAGGCTGATGTCCTGACAGAGACTGGGAAGGGAGAATCCTTCTTAGGCAAACACCCTCCATTGGAATTAGGTGGATGGAAGAAACACAGGTTCTGATGGAAGAAGAGGCTTGCCACAGGCCTCCTTACGTGGCAGAGGCAGGACTTGAAACCACAGTGTTATAAATAGACAAGTCACTTTCCAAACCTCCTGACTGATTTTCACATTGTGAGATGGAGACAACAGTGTTGGCTTCATCAGAGGCTGAGGAGTAAATTAACCATGGCAGGCCCTACAGCAGATGGTTTAATCAAGGCTGCCAGATTAAAAAGGTTACCTTTCAATTTTCTACCACATACCACTAACACTAGTCATTTTCCTGACAGGTGCATTTCCCCATCCTTGTCTCTCACCCTTGGTATCATCCATCAGTTGGCAGGGCTGGGCTTCATCCTCTGAGTAAGCAAAATGGACATTGCCAAGGTGCAGTAGTCCAGCTAGGACCTGAGGGGCAGAAGGGATGGTCAGGAAGCAGGGGCTTGAGGATGAGTCCTTAGACCATTACACAGAGGACGAGAGCTCCTGGTGATTGCTCCACTGTCTGTCAGACAGAATTTTATATGTTAGAGCATCCCAACACAATCTCTTCAACATCCTATGAGGCATATGCCATAATCATGCCCGTTACAGAGTTGGGAGGTTAATGTAGAACCTGGGAGAAAGGTGAGACTAAGAGTCTAAACAGCGAGACTTCAGATGCCTCCCAGAGCAGCCAGCACGACCTACCTCCATTCACCCTCTGTCCTATTCCTCACTCTTCACAAACAGTCCATGTAGGAGCATTGTTCCTGTTAGTTATGGCCATGATGGCTTCCTGGGGCCTTTCTAAGCATTACGGGGCTGACAGTCCGGCCTGAGGAAGGAACTGTGATTCTGGTCTCTACAGTGGACACTTCTCTTCTGCCTGTGCCTTTAATGATCTGTACAGGTATGATCCATATAACTTCCAGAAACTGTGATGGCAAGGAGAACCCCTGGAAGGTCCAGAAACTTTGGAATCCCTTGGCCCTCACATTAAGAGAACAGAGCCTCTCCTGCCATTGTGGTCTGGTCCCAAACACATCATCTCCACATGCTACTGGTCTTCTGCCTCCAAACTATCCCGGGAGGGGAAGCTGTATGTAACCGGCAGCATGGGTATGGCACAGGGTTATAACACCTTCAGTGGAATGGATGAACCTTGCCCTGGCAAAATTACCCTTCTGATCATGCTGTATTCCTTGCCAGGTAAGCATGGCATTAACATCTCCAAAACAGCACTCATGCCCAGACTCCTAGTGTTGTCCACTCCCTCTGGCCTGTCTTCATGTACTGTCCTTCTGCACAAACTCTTACCCAGCAGTGTCCACACTGGGTGTGACACCTTAGCTTCTGAAACACCATGTGGAGGCCATCAATAGCTCATCTTCCTATAGTGGCTTCCTGGTCCCTGCTCCTAGCCTACCCCGTATATTACATCCTGTTGCTCTAGGGGAGAGGAAGTGAGGGAAGCAGTTGGCCTCCAGCAAAGGCAGAAAGGCAGTGAGGATGAGGCTAGCTCTCGGGGCTCCCAGTGGGAGAGGCAGAGGACAGGGTGAAGGAGGGGGTAATCACCAAGCTTATCATGTAGTAGTGTCCTGCGTAGGTTTTTACCTCTGATTTTCTCAAATATAAAATAGAAATAATCTTTATGCACAAGAGACTGTTGATGTGAATAAAACTTTCTTTTTTCAAAACAGGGTTTCTCTGTGTAGCCTTGGCTATCCTGGATTAGCTTTGTAGACCAGGCTGGCCTCAAACTCAGAGATCCGCCTGCCTCTGCCTCCCTGAGTGCTGGGATTAAAGGTATGTGCTACCACAGATCGGCTGTGAACATAATTTATAAGCTTTAAAGTGTTAGACAAACAGGGAAAGATTATTTCTTTAGTCTTGTAACTGTAATAAAACCTGCCCCAAGGACCCTGTGCTCTGGGCTTGCAGGTTACTGCCCACATTCATTACTCAGGCACTATATGATGTGTCACTGACCCCATGGCCTAGTCCAGTCCACACTTGTTTTTAGGCTCCTCACAGAATGGTGGCCAGCTTTTTGCATATGGTACTGTGAAGCCTGAAGTCCCACACATTCATGGAAAGAGTCCCAAGAGCAGGGACAATCTGTGAAGAGGTCTACCATCACCTCTAAGTGTTAAGTAGCATGGCTTTTCTTCTGACCTTAAAGATGTTGTTCTGGGTGGAGGTGTCGATGCCCAGATGGAGCATGGCCTCTCTGGTCACCTCGAAACAATCCTCTGAAAAGAATCCATGCCACAGCCCAGTGGTCAGCAGGGACAGTGGGGGAAGGGAGGCAGGTTCTGGGAAGAATGGGTGGGGCTTTGGGGCAGTTTAGGGTCTAGGGAGGTTCCTCCTACCTTCCAAATTGCTTTCTGGATTGGGTAGCCAGGAGAAGGTAGCTCCCTCAGGGAGGTGCCACTGGAGCCTTTCATCCTCGGTGGCTCCTTTGCAAATCTGTGGGGAGGGAGGTACAGGAGGCTGAGCTGTGGGTGAAAGAGCTTGCAGGCCTGGGGTTAGAATGAAGAGTGAGGAATGCCAGCAACACTGCAAGGCTGGCATTTCCCTAAAATGAGTGCAGGGCACGGGGTAAAAGAAACACCTCTGTCTGGGATGTCTCCGGCCTGATCAACAAATGCGCCATCCTGGAAAGCTGGTGGTCTGATGCAGAATGTATGACTCTTGCTAGGGAGTCTTTATCTCCATTAGAGAGGCTCATCCCCTTACCTAAACAAGCTTCTACTCTGGGTGCAAGGGGCCCTACCATTGCCTTGAAGAAAGCCAGGAAGGAACGTAATCCCAGAGTAGCCCTCACACAGTTGTGTGAGACAGTTTTCATCCTAGAGGGGTCCTCAGTCTAATGAGGGCGATACAGCGTCCATTTACAAGACAGAGTCCCTGCTTCCAGGACCTCCTGGTCTGATAGAGGAAACAAAACATACCTCTAGGCCCAAACTCTGCTTGATGAGTAAGTGAAGGGGCCAGGTGGGGAGCATGGGAGGGGGGAGGGTTGAGCCTCCCAGCCCTGCATGTGGCACAGTGTGTTCCACCTGGCACAGACCTGGTAGAAGATGTGGAAGTTCCTCTCACTGGAGGCCTGACAAGCCACACGGGTTTTCTCTAGGAGGTAGGTCTGGACTGCAGCTCCTGTCATCTGCTGGGCTCTGGCATACAGAAGCAGAACCATTATTATCCCTTCATCTCACAGCCATTTATTAGCACTACTATCCACCAGACTGCCACCTAGCAAATCCCTTCCAAGCTCTTCTTGGGTTGGGAACATTCAGAATATCCTTGGGAAGCCAGGTGTGGTGGCCAGGAAGAGCAAGAGTTACAGGTTAACCTGGGCTATATGAGACTTTGTCTCGAACAACAAAACTCAGAATGTCTTTGAGTGTTCTGGGATATTCTCTTGCATTAGCTCAGGTAGACATGACATCACCTCTGTGTATCACTTTGGCCCATCTCAAGGTAGGAGCAGATGCCCTAGCTTCAGGCTCAAGGTTATATTCCAAAGAGGCATTTAACAAGCAATTCCTGAGCAAGAGAAGCCAGCATACTAGCTCAAGGTCACAGTAGCTATGGTTTTCTAGGTTAAAACAGGACACCTCCAGAGTTCACTGAGTTCAAGAGACCCACACATACAACATACATGCTAAGAGGATGACCCAGGTTGGTGACTGCCCCAGCTGCTTACAATCCCATCTCTGCTGTACCGTGTGGTGAATGGCAGCAGCTATTACCTGTTCAGCTGGAGCTGGATGAACTTCCCAAAGCGACTGCTGTTGTTATTCCTCAGTGTGCACGCGTTCCCTAGAGATCATACCTGGGTTTATACCCACTCCCCCAGGTTTGCAGAATTCTCAGGAGCTGCTGTGCCTGTGTCCCTGTCTTTGGTTACTACAGGCCCCTTTGCTGATTTCCATGTCATGGGGGTCAGGACTGAGGAATGGGCATGAGGGCTTTGGAAATGGGGTTCAGGAGATTTAGAAGAACTTCCGGATCAGGAACAGGAAATGAGCAAGACTAGGTACTGAGGGCTGCTTTTTTCTTTCTTTCATGCATATGAGTGTTTTGTCTGCAGCTGTGTGTGTGTGTACCGCATGTGTGCCTGGTACCTGTAAGAGGTCAGAGGAGGTGCTTGATCCCTTGGAACTAGAGTTTGGGGATGGTTGTGAACCATCATGTGGGTGCTGGGAACCGAATTCAGGTCCTCTGCAAGAGCAACAAATGCTTTTAACCACTGAGCCATCTTTCCAGCCCCTAGCTAGAGCCCTCTAGCCTCTAGCCCCTCAGAGACTTTCTGCTTTGAAAGGGAAGAGGTGAGAGCAAGCTGTCACTATTGGTTTTAGATACAGACACAACATATGGACTCTAGGCCCAACATGGAGAGTAACAGCTATACCTCCATAAGTCAGGTGTAGTGGTGTATTCTTTAATCAGAGCCCAGAATTTGGCAGATATCTGTAAGTGTGAGGCCACATAATGAGTTCTAGGCTAGCCAGAGCCATATATTGAGACCCTGTCTCAAAAAGGCTCCAACAAACAAGCAAACACCCCCTCCCCCAAAAAAACAACAAAAATCCAAACAACACTCCCCTCCAAAAAAAGGCTATGTCACCTTTGACAAATTTCCCTTTTTTTTTGAACATCAGGAAACTGAACAGAAAGATAAGAATTGGACTAGATGAGCTCAAGGCATTCTCTATCTAATTGTTTATTATGTGCCAAATGGTACCAGCTCTATCCAGAAGCTCTATCTACTAGGCTCTGCCACTGAGGTGTATCCTCATATGATAGCACCTTTAATGGAAGAAATCTGAGGGAATCTGGGAAGAGGTTGGGACTTAAGTAGTGAAGGACAGTCATTCTCCAACTTAGAGAGAGGTCTTAAAGTACTACCTCTCTCCTGGAAGGCGGCAAATCCCAGAGGAAATAGGATTAGAGTACAGTGCACAGGACAATGAGCTCACCAAAAGCTTCCATGACAGGGTTGGAGTTCAGAATCCGCTGTTCAATTCTCTCTGCGATCTTGTGGTTCTCACAGGAAGTAGGTGAGGCAGCCACCACAGCATAGAACTTCATCAGGCATCGGGATGTCCATGTCTGTAGCAAAAACAGCCGTGTGGGTAGTATTCTTATCTTCATTCCCTCCCTCTACAGAGCCCAAGAAAGAGGGGCCCACTAGAGTGCTCTCCTCCGTCAAATGTCCCTGCCTCACACATACACGATTGCTTTATTCAGCTCTGGCCTTGAGCAAGGCACTTCCCATCTGTGAGGTGGGGATGCACACCTTTGTTTCTCTCAGCTCAGAAGACGCACTAAGAAGAGGCTAGACTCCCTCTCTACACCCCAAGCCCAGACCTGGCAAGCTACTCAGCATCTCTGAGGCCTCATAGCTATTACTGACTACTCTATAGGAGGTTTCCTGTGTATTATAAAATTTATATTCTTTGGTTTTAATCAGCCAAAATGAGATATAGTCACTTAAGTGTCTGACACTTTCTTGCTAGTTCACAGAAATATGTTTTTGCTTTATTTTTTATTAATTTTTCTTTTATTTTTTGAGATTATACTATAATTACATCATTTCTCCAAACTCTCCGTCATACCTCTCCCTACTTTTTTGAGACAGGGAGTAGTTATGTAATCCTGGC
This sequence comes from Psammomys obesus, assembly GCF_907164565.1. NCBI lineage: Eukaryota > Metazoa > Chordata > Mammalia > Rodentia > Muridae > Psammomys > Psammomys obesus. Next base: position 9,962,234 of record NW_026595981.1, on the reverse strand, counting down.
TGGCCTAGAACTCAAATCTCTGTCCTTTAATCTCCTTAATAATTATAAATGTGTATCACAACATCAAAAGAATACAGCTGGATCTTTTCATGTTGACTTTGGCCCCCTCCCAACTCCTCTCGCCCCCGGGCTGTTTTTTGTTTTGTCTTTAGAGACAAGGTCTCATGTAGTTCAGGCTGACCTTGACCTTAGTTGAGGACAACCCTGAGTTTTCAGCCTCCACTTCCTCAGTGCTAGGATCATAGGTGTGGGCCACCATGTACAGTTCAGTTATGCCTCCTGCCCAGTAGGCCACCCTTTACAACTCAGATACACTCCCAGCACACTGCCACACCTCTTGTCTTAACAAATTCTTTAGGTTGGAGGTGTTCACTCTTTCCTATTTTCTGTCAGACTCTGAGAATTTATATCCGGGCTTGGGGGTCCACATCTTTAATCCCAGCACGGAGGCAGAGGCAGGTGGATCATCTGAGCTAGCCTGGTCTACAAAGTAAGTTCAGGACAGCTAAAGGCTACACAGAGAAACCCTGTCTCAAAAAAACCAAAGAGAGAAAGAATTTATAACATTTCTTCTTCTAATGTTTGGTAGAATTCTTAAGTGAAGCTATCTGAGCCTGGCACTTTCTTTGAAAGAATACTATCAATTTTAAACTTTAAAAAAAAAAAGACTTTAGTTATCTAATTTCATGTGTATATATATGTGTACTATATGGGTGTAGGTTTTAACCATCCTGTCTGTCTATCTATCTATCTATCCATCCATCCATCCATTTTCTGATTTTTCAAGACTGTGTTTCTCTGTGTAGCCCTGCCTGTCCTAGAAATCACTTTGTAGACCAGGTTGGCCTTGAATTCACAAAAATCTGCTTGCCTCTGCCTTCTGAGAGCTGGGAAGAAACCAGGCCCACCACTGTCTGGCTAACCATCTTTTCTAAAAAATTGTGTTTGTTAGGAATGTGGCTCAGTGGTAGAGCATTTGCCTTGAATGTACATGGTTTGCAGCTCAATACTCATACTTCAAAAACAAAATAATCCTTAGAATTCATTTATTTTTTTCTATTATTTTTGTTGTCTAGTTTATTATTTTTCACTGTCTTTCTTCTGCTGAGATTGGGTTTGATTAGTTGTTTAACTTTGGTACTGCTAAGAACTGAACTTGGGCCTTGTGAATTCCAGTCAAGCAGTCTACCACTCAGCCACACCCACAGCCCAATATGCAAACAAGGTGAATTTCTGCATTGTTTCCCGTGCTCAGGACTGGACCCAGGCAACTTATTTTTTCCTGTTCAAGTGTACTTTGGACTGAAATATTTCCCCCAGTTAATGTATGTGTGTATGGGACCCTTATTCCCCACTATACACTATGCCTGGAAGTAGGTCTTTTTTTAAGTTATATTTTAGGTTTTAATTTAATTTAATTTTATTATGTGTACAGGTGTTTTAGTTGCAGGTATGTCTGGTGCTCATGGAGGCTAGAAGAGGGTCAACTTACTAAGACCTTGTCTCAAAATTAAGAGTCTAACTCCATAGTCCAGGCTGGTGTATAAGCCTCCTACATCCTGGGATTACAGGTGTGTGTCATCATGTCATAGAACAGACGATTCTTCATGCTCACACAGAAGTCCCATGCAGGTCTTGGCCCTCTCTTTCCTTCCATTTCATATATAAGTGAAATGACTGGGGCCTGTGATGTTAGGAGCCTTTCTCAGGTACTCTATCTGTTGTACCACTATGCTGGACTTTCCAGTATCTGACTGCTGTTTCTAGAGATTCTAGAGGCGCCTTCAGTGAGAAAGCCAAGGCACAAAAAGAAAAGTGTCTCACCAGGGTGGCAGCAGAGCTAGCAGTGGAGGGTGTGTGGGCGCCCTGTTTTCTGACTTCTGGTGTGGTACTTGCGGGCCACAACACACAGACTCCCAGGCAGCCAATGATGCCACAGGCAATGGCCCTGGCCTTTCTGCTCACCTAGCTAGGTATGAGAGATAGGATGAGAAGGTGGCACTCCTACCTTTCCGGCTCCACTCTCTCCACTGACCACAATGGACTGGTTGATTGGCTCAATCAGGCTCTTGACATTCCTGTAGGTCTGTTCACCCACTGTGAAGATGTGGGGTTTCAGTTTCTGGAATATCAAAGAGTCATGTGAGCACCTGTTTTTGAGAGTGGCCTAGCCAATGACAGCCTAGACTGGGAGGCTACCAGTGGTGCTAGCATGCTTCCTCCAGAAACACTTGCCTGGATGCCACAAAGGTAGGCCCAACTGCAAAACTCCGATGGTTAACTTACCCGCTGAGGTCCTCTCAGCATGGATGTGGCTAGCTTCAGCACTCTATGACCTTATACTTTATGCTCTCATCTCATTTTATTTCTTAAATTCAAAAACAAATGATCATCTTATGTGTCTGGGTGCTTTGCACATACGTCTGTACCATATGTGCACAGCACCCTTGGAGGCCAGAATCGGGTGTCAGATCCCTTGGGACTGGAGTTAAAGATAGCTTTGAGCCAACATGTTGATGTTAGGAATTGGATCCTGGTTCTTGGAGAGCAGAAATGCTCTGAACCACTGAACTGTCTCTCCAACCTCCACCCCACATCAAGGCGTACAAGACTACCCTCCTGTAGTCCAGATTGGCCTAAAACTTGCTATGTAGCTGAGGATGATACTGAACTTCTGATTCTCCAGCTTCTACCTCCAAGGCGTCAGTACACCTGGCTTCTACAGTCCTGGGGACAGAACTCAGATCTCTATGCATGCTGGACAAGCACTTGACCAGCAAACTACCGCTACATTTTTGTTTAATAGTCTGACACTGCTGCTTATTTTACTTTACTTTATAATTTGTAAAAAAAAAATTCTTCTTCTAAGTCACTGCCTATATTAGTTAGGGTTTCCACTGCTGTGAAGAAACACGATGACCAAAAGCGACTTGGGAAGGGTTTGTTTTGCTTACACTTCCATATCACAGTTCATCTTTGAAGGCCGTCAGAGCAAAAACTCAAGGAGAGCAAAAACCTCAAGGTAGAAGCTGCTGCAGAGGCCACAGAAAGGAGTGCTACTTACCAACTTGCTCACATTGCTTTTTTTTTTTTTTACAGCATCCAAGACCACCAGCCTGGGGGTGGCTCCACCCACAATGGGCTGCACCCTCCCACATCAATCATTAATTAAGAAAATGCCATACAGATATGCCCACAGCACAGTCTCATGGAGGCATTTTCTCAACTGAGGTCCCTACCTCTAGGAGGACTCCAAGCGCTGTGCCAGGCTGACATAAACCTAGCTGGCACACACCTAAGTAGGCTGTGCATTAGTGCGATGGCTAACCTTAAAGATGAGCTTCTGTGAGCTTCAGAGACATTAATAATAACCTGCCATGGCCCCCAGCCCGTAAGTACATCTGTCTGATTTCAATTCCAAAGCCATTGTTTCAACAAATACTGTCCTTAATGTGCTGACAGAGTTGGGAACTGTGGAAAAGAGTGGGGACCCTGACCTGACCTTTGCCTTTGAGAGGGCAGACAATGTGTCACACCAGGTGGGCTCCAGGATAGACTTCTTTGAACTCCACTTGGATACTTCTCATTACATAAACTGACAGTGCCATCTGCACCAGCCTTACCAGCCTAGTCAACAATGACCCCTTACAGCTTCCTGCAACTGCCCATCTCTCTCTACCTGTCCTTGCTGCTGCTACCGAGCAACTGGACTGTTAAAAAGCCTCAAGTGTTCTCTCTGTTCCTTTCTGGCTGACTGTTCAAAGGCCTGCCTTCACATGGAGTAAATCCTCCTGCTATGGGACTTCTGCCCAGTGGGCTCATCTTCAGACCCTCACCAATCACCTCTCGCCCCAGGCTTTCTCTGGCCAGCCAGCTTGTTCTTGCCTCTCCCTGAACTGATGTCCACCTGCAGCCTGCACCACTGCCTCCCATCATTCAAATAATTTATTCTTGTCTTTGTAGGGTAATTTATTCTCAGTGTAGAAGATCATGTATTGACTGTTCAAGGAGAGACCCTATAACATGCGCTTTTATTCTTTTCTAAAAAAGATAGCTAAAGACACAATTACAACTCAATCCTTTCTTATAATAATCATAAAATATCCTTTGTTCTATGTTTCTATTTTAGGTTTCATTCTTGGTTAACTATTTGTTCTCCACAGTGTACCTTAGTTTTGTGTCCAAATTTCTCAGAGTTCCTGTTGAGCTGGGACATGGCACCAGTAGGCTTTGAATGGTTGTATCACTGTTGCATAAATGAAGGATGGTGAAGCCACAGACAGGGAGCCTTACCTGAGGCTGAGGTGCAGCATGGTACTCTCTCATCAGCTCTGGTGTGTAGAGTTGAGGGATGGGCTTGAAGGGGTTCAGGGCTACCAGGGTACAGCCAGCATTGGTATAGAATATGTCTTCTGCGTACCGGGCCTGCAGACACCTCAGGACTGAGGCAAAGATACTGGCTCAAATTCAGACAGAACTCCAGACACACATCTGCTAAGCAGCTCTCTCTCTATAATTAGCTAAGTGCCATTAGAACCCTGTAGCTCCCCAGTGAGCAGATATAAGATCTAATTAAGATGAGTCCCAAACCTAGAGCAAAGCCTGCCCTGGGGAGTTCAGGCGCAGTGTCAGGCTCCCTGGGGCAGAGGCCAGGTCAGGAGTCTCAGTGTTTGGTTTGGACTGAGGAAACAGTGCTGAAGATCCTTGCTACAAGCCTATTCTTTTGGAGCAGCAGTCTGGAGGAGAGGGAGGCCCATACCTGTTTCCAGTGTCACAGGGTTCACCTTGGTGAGGTCATCCAGCTGGTGCAGGGGGACCTCCCCACCCAGGAACTCCCTTAGGTCTCCCTTGAGGGATGCCCTACCTTGGGCACCAGAGCCTGAACTGTGGCCATTCACCTGGAGGGAAACAACACAAGAGTCATGAGACCTGGGTCTCAGACCAGTTGGCATCTAATACGGGTGGAGTCTGCAGAGGAGAAAGAACAGGTTTCTACAAGATCCAGGTGGCTCATGTTTCACTCTCCTACTTATTAGTGTGAGAGCCTGGGTAATTCACCTCTGTGAGCCACATGCTGCTTCCTTCCATCCCCACCCCCCAAATAAAGGAAGATCAACTTAACTCCCAGGTTGTGGGGATAAAGAGACACAGAGCATCTATTCAAGGCCTTGATAGTACATATTAACAAGCAATGCCCTCCTGTCTCTTCTGCTATGAGCTCCAGCCAAGGCAGCTATTAAGCTACAGGCTGCCAGCCTTACAAAGCTGGTGTCTGTCTTCCATGGAGGACGGAGTGGGAAGAGAAGACAGGTGCCTGGCTGGAATCAGCTTAGGGAGGCTAAAGTCTTAGTATGATGTGCATTTCCAACAAGATGTGTGAACTGTAAATGCTTCCACCCTTCAGGAACAAGCCAAGGAAGGTAGCATGTTTCACTTGAGCAGCACCATAATGAGTTTCTTTTAAAGACTGTGAGTCTCAGACCCATCATAATGTACAGAGCAGGCACTTGTTATCTAGGGTAATTGCTGCAGTTGGCACAGCTGAATCTAGAAGGGCAAAAGCAGGAGGAAAGAGAAGGAGAAGGGAGAGGAGGGAGGAGAAAGAAAAGGAGGAAGGGTCTACTTATACAACCAGCTACAAGTTAGGAACAGTTTTGACTCAACTGGGAGTTGAGTATGGCAATCAAGAGCTTCGACTAGAAAGCTAGATTGTGCAGGCGCACAAAGGTGGCGCATGCCTTTGATCGAAGCACTTGGGAGGCAGAGGGAGGTGGATCTCTGAGTTCCAGGCCAACCTCGTTTACAGATCAAGTTCCAGGACAGTCAAAGGCTACACAGAGAAACCCTGTCTTGAAAACAAAACAAAAAGTCTAAATGTTCTTTAAAATGTTGTGTTTGGATAGTATGACTAAGTAACTTTAATGTCCTTTTGGATCGCCTTTATTTTTCCAAATTCCTGATAATGAGTGTAACCTTGAGTCAGTCATTTAACCTGAGTCTTATCTCCAGTATGGAGACATAACACTGTATAGTACATACACCTATAATTTTCCTCTGAAAAATTATGTAACAAGGGCTGAACATAGGGCACTCACTAGTATGGCTACGGTAAAAATGATTACTTCTGGTATAGGAAAAAGGAGGAAAGAAAACATAGCAGCCCAGAGCAGATAACTGTCCGGCCTACTTTTCTGTAGCCTTCCAGTCCGTTTCCCAGCAAATGGCAGGACAGTACAGTAGCATCTAGCACGGCTTTCTTGAGCCTGGCAAGTTCCACCTTGGTCATTTTGCTGGGGCTCACCAGAACACAAACTCCTGGAGCCCTTCCTTAGTGTGGGACAAAATTTAGTAAAGTAAAAATTCAGCAAATACCTACTACCATTATGGTGTCTGGATGTGAACTCTTATAAAGAATACTATGTATCTGAGATAGAGCTCCACAGTGAAGGGTGGTTCGCCTCTTGCAGGCCTTTTCAGAGGTAGAATGCTGGACTCCCACATAAGCCACCTACCTCTTCCTACATTTTTTCACAGGCTTACCTCTTGTCTGGATTGCTCATGTTCCTTCTCTACTTGGCTAATCTTTTTTTGAGACAGGTTCTCTCTCTCTCTTTCTCTCTCTCTCTCTCTCTCTATATATATATACAGACCTAGCTGTCCTAGAACTTGAAATGCAGACCAGGCTGGCCTTGAACTCAGAGATCTCCCTGCCAGTGCCTCCCAAGTGCTGGGACTAAAGGTGTGTGTTACCATGCTTGGCTTACTTGACCAATTCTTTCCTCCTTCTCTTCTTTCTTCTTCTGTTTTATTTTCAAGACACGGTTTCTCTGTGCAGCGCTGGCTGTCCTGGAACTCACTCTGTAGACCAGACTGGCCTTGAACTCAGAGATCCACTTGCCTCTGCCTCCCGAGTGCTGGGTCCTCACCTCCCCACCTCCACCCCGGGCCTCTTTATTATTTTTAAAGGCTAACCTTTAATGAACATTCTTGGAAGCCCCAAACTTCCACTGTGACTCAATATCACAGTCTGTCAGAGGCTTCTGTCAGGATATTCTCCTGCTTAAGGTCATTAAAGTGACCTGGATTCCTTTACTCACCTTACCTTATCCACTCTAAGGAAAAGAGTCAAAAACAAAAACAAAAACAAACAAAAAAAAACCACATACAAAAAGGGAAACATTCAAGTTGGGTGTCAGGAAGAGCGGTGGATAACTATCTGAAGAGAGGAAAGGGGTCTTTCCCATCCTTCCAGCTATGAGCACTCCAGTCTTCATTCATACAGGCAACAGGAAAATGCCTCTGGTGCTGTTACCTCAGGCTGAGGGGTGGGTTACCTGCTGGAGCATCCTGCTTCAGTGTGCTCAGCCAGAGTTCTGTGTCCCAGACACAGGCAATCAACCCGATCATGAGGCCGTCACTCCAGCAGAAGACTCAGGTGTGTGGGAATCGCAGACAAGTCATTTTGAAACCTGTACCGTGAGACAGAAGACAAGGGCCAAACAACAGGTGAAGGCTTCTCTCAGGTGACTCACTCCTACTCCTCCCTCCAAGCAGGAGGAGCCCAAATGAGAATCAGGCAGGCCTGGACAGAGAGTGAGAGTCTGTGCTTTCCCTTGCCAATTAGGAAGTAAGGAAACTTTGGTGAGAGCCTCCAGAGATTGCCTGGAGTACTTCCTGATGTTTCTCTTATAGTAAAAGGCCAGGGGCAGTTGTAAGGTAAGTGATGGACTGGGGTTGCAAAATCTTCTGGGTCAGTATACCATGGAGAATGAAGACACTGGGGTGGGGGTGGGGTAGCCTTGGTCCTATCTTCATCACTAGACAGAAATACCCTGTGTAAATGCAGCCAGCAGCTAATGGAGAATGGGTGTGGAGTCAACTCTGGATGTCCCCAGGAAGCTGTTGTATGAGGGGGGAATCATAGTTGAGTCACTGGATGGTATATGACCCTAGGGCAATCCAATTACCCCAAATTCACCTTGAAAATGGAGATAGTTAAATCTACCTTCAATGGAGAGGTCATGATGGTCAGTGGTTTGAAAGCACAGTACAAATCTGAATATCACTAAGTGTGAATATTATCATTACATATAGAGCTGGTGATCTATTTGGAGACACTAATCTGGTAGGGAATGCCCACTGCCCAAAACCCGAGACTGAGATTAGTAACACCCGCCTGTAATCTCAACACTCAGAGGCTGAGGCAGGAGGATCTCAAGAGTTTAAGGCCTGTCTGGGCTACAATGTAATACCTTGTATCAAACAAACAAGGTGAGACCAGGAGAGATGAATTCCTCTGAGAGGGGGTACTGTGAGGACAGGATCTGAAAAATGGTGAGCCTCACTCAGACTCACTCACTATTTCCCAGGCTTCAATCCCTTTCCAGCAAGAGGGATGAGGATGAGGGACATCTATAGTATAGATGGTTTAACCTTGATAGAAACTTTGAGGCTCTAGACACACCTAGTCTTTAAAGAGCCAGGACCAGGGACCTCCATGGAAACGGGGAAAGGGAAAATTCAAGCCAGAAAAGGGTTATCGGCACTGTGCTAGACACCGTCACTCTTTATTTACCCTGTACCCCGCCGCTCAAGGGTCTCTGGAGACTCAGCTGGAAGCTCATCTTGAGAGGGAGGCTAATCAGGAGACCACAGCAGATCATAAGAGTTCAAAGCTCACAACCCTCCTAGAATACATCATAGAAGCTCTCTAAGCATCATTTTTATACAACTACCCGTGGCATAATACCATACCACAAAGTGCAAAATTATGGCTCGTGTGGGCAAGCACCTGTGAGAGAGCTTAGTGAATGCTGATTATTACTATGCAGCGTCAGCTCCCGGTTGAAGTCAAATCAGATCAGAGCAGTTTTCTCCAGTTCTCCCAGCCCCTGCCCCCTCCTCCCGCGGTTACCACCAGGAATTTCTGGAAAGGGTGTGACTACAGTAGGCAGAAGGGAGTAAATGAATAGGAGAAAGACCAAGTCAAGGCAAGTGGCAGCCAGATCGCCACCCTCTTCCCCTCCGCCTCTGCTTCACTTTCTTTCTTGACAGGACGGATAGCAGGAGGGCCGTGAGAGGAGCTGGGCAAGGGTCCTGGGGGGGCCCAGCCCGCTTTGCTACAGATTTCTGGCGGGATCCCGTCCTTGCTGCACTGGCAACGAGCCTGCGGTGCTCAGGGCTGGGATTCCGCTCCGGAAGCACCTGGTACGGAGAACGCGTCCTTCCCGGGAAGGTGGCTGTGACCCTAGTCAAGGGCGCAGTTTCTTTATGCCTTTCCCTCCGTCCCTGGGTAGGACAAGGAAAGGGACAGACGTCCAGCCCCGGCCGGCCAGAAACACCCCCTTGTGGTCCCCTGCTGGCAAGCTGGAAAGTTGACCGTGAAGGTCCTTGTCCAGGGCAAAAGCTACGAGCTGCGCTACCTCCTCCTGGGTCACAAGAAGGTAAAAAAAGAGAAATGCTGAATTAGAAAGCAAGATGCTTCCTTCTACATTTGCTCCGAGGGGCACACTGGCTTCCCTAAAGCCCTCAGGCCGTGGGGGGCTTCGGATCTAGGCGGGGAGTGGCACTCACCGGTCCCTCGGCCCGAGCGCGTAGTCCCGGCCCAGGCCTACTGGAAGGGCGAGTGGGCAGGATGAGGCGGCTGGAAGAGGCCGGGGAGAGAAGAGAGCGGAGAAAGCGGGAGCGGCCGGGAGAGAGAGCCGGGAGCTGCGGGCGGGCTGCGGAGCGCAGCAGCTCGGGCCCAGGGGCCGGGAGCCCGCAGGCTCCTCCCCGGGGGCGGGGCGTGCACACGCGGCGCGGGGCGCACGTGGCCCGGCGCGGGCCGCGCGGGCTACGGGCGAGGTGTTCCGAGACTGGGGGTTAGTTATGGTGTTTCTGTGGCCTCCCGAGATCGGGGTGGGAGATCGCGGCTCCCGGGGGCCGGTCTGCTGCAGGTCGCCGTGGCCGAGGCTTAACGCGGGCGCCGCGGACCCTCTTCCCTGACCCGCCCGGCCGTGGGTTCGAGGTGGGGCGCCCCTTCCACGGACCCGCCACACACCTAGCTCTCGAGAGGGTCGCGACGAACCCGGCCCCACACACTGAAGGGGCGTGGGGAGGCGGCGGGGCGGGGACTGTCGCCATCCCGGGCGGGGCGCGCGGAATCTGCGGGCCCGGAAGAACAGGCTGCGCCGCGACGGCCGGAAGCGCTGCCCGCGAGGCGGAAGCAGAGGGTGCCGGCAGGAGAGGTGGGAGCTCGTCTGTCAACCCCGAACACCCACAGTGGTGGGGCAGGGCGTGCTTGAGGCGAGGTTTGTCAGGAAAAAGATTTAACGGTCAAAGGAGCAGGGCCACTGGCGGTGAGATGCTGAGGCGGGGTCTCACCTTCAGGGACGTTATTTACTGTGGCGCTCACCTGACCGACGCCTGTCTTCTCTCAGCGAGCAACTTCTCAGACATTAGAATGTGACAGAGGAGAGTTTAGGTTCCATAAAAAGAAGCCACTGCGCTGGTAGGTACTCTGCATCCGTTGTGTCCACCTGCACCTTAATCTGAAAGTATGTGTGTAAACGAGGAAAAGAGCAATATGGGGCTCATGCATTCATCTGTATGTACCTGTCGTAGTAGTCTTTGAGGCTGTGAACGGAAACTGGGGACCTTAACTCTAAAATACAATTACAACTTCTCTTCCTCCCTGAAGTTTCATTTTAAAGTTATTAGCAATGTATATGCAGCTTTCATAATATATATCAGTGTATATATCATGATATACAATTAATAATAATATTATGTATAATTGTATAATGGAAAGAGGAAATATGGATTGTGCTTGGTAATACAAATTCTTTACTGTAGCCGGCCTGGTGGCACACGCCTGTAATCCCAGAACTCAGGGAGGCAGAGGCAGGCGGATCTCTGTGAATTTGAAACCAGCCTGGTCTGCAAAATGAGTCCAGGACAGCCAAGGCTACACAGTGAAACTCTGTCTCGAAAAACCAAACCAAACCAAACCAAAAAAACAACAAAAAAGAAAATTCTTAATGTGATGCTTTTTGTATTCATATTCCAAATTTACTTTCTTACTAGTTTTTAAGATTAGGTATGGCTACATCTGGTAGCACATGCCTTTAATCTAAGCATTTGGTGGAGGAGGGGGCAGAGGTAGGTGGATCTCTGTGAGTTCAAGGCCAGACTGATCTACATACTAGGTTCTAGGATCCACAGTGAGACCCTGTCTTTTAAAAAAAGAAAAAGAAAAAGAAAAAGCTGGATTGTGATGGCTTATACCTTTAATCCCAGTGCTCTGGAGACAGAGATCTGAGTTGAGGGCCAGTCTGTTATACACAGCAAGTTCCAGGACAGTCAGGGCTACACCGAGAAACTCTGTCTTGAGAAAACAAACAAAAAGACAAGGTTGGCTGGTATATAAGCTAGGACCAGTTTGCCTCTTCCCATGTGTGATTATATGCATGCTTTACCACACCCAGCTTCCAAATTTACTTTTGTTTTGAGTTTGCCTGATACTGAAGATAAAACTTGGTGCTAGAAATTTCATACCCTTCTGTTAATGTATCAATGTGACTTCTCCCCATAATCTTAGGTTTTATGAGAGTCAGGAGTTCTGCCCCTCAATATAAACCACTAGGGCCTGAACTTCTGCCCACCTGTATGTCTGTACAAAGGTGTCTGATCCCTTGGAACTGGAGTTACAGACAGGTGAGGGCTGCCATGTGGTTGCTGGGAATTGAACCTGGGTCCTCTGGAAGAGCAGCCAGTGCACTTAACCCCTGAGCCATCTCTCCAGCCTGTAAACTTATGTTCTGAGACTGAGAAATATGTAAATTCAAGTTAGATACGTAGATATTTACTGACTTCACAACAATGTTGTCTTCTTCAAATCTATTCTTTTCTTGTTTTCACAGGAAGAAAAAAAAATGTCTCAAAAGCAGATGAAGGAAGCGTTTGTCAGTAACCTCAATGGAACCAGTGTGCTGGAAGTGACTCAGGGCTTGTGCTTTCCTGCATGGTGTATCCTGTGCAGAGGCCTTCTGATCATTCTCTCACAGCACTTGTGCTCTTTCTCACACACCTGGAGCACACGATTCTTCCTGGACTTCGCTGTCCTTATAGTCCCCCTAGTGATCACTTTTACTGTGTTGTCCTCGTTCATCCTCCTTGGAAGTCTCACTGTAATTGCCTGTGTGGCCTGGTTGTTGTATCAGATATACCAGAGGAGGACTTGCTATGCCAAAGTACCTATCCAGAAAGTCTTTGCAAACTTCCTGAAACTCAGCCTAGAGTCAGAGTACAATCCAGCCATTACCTATTACCGGGTCACCATCAGTGTGTTTACTGCCATTGCCATTTTGGCTGTGGATTTCCCACTTTTCCCTAGAAGATTTGCCAAGACTGAGCTTTATGGGACAGGAGCAATGGATTTTGGAGTAGGTGGCTTTATTTTTGGGGCTGCAATGGTTTGTCCGGAGGGTAGAAGGAAATATATAGAAGGGTCTAGATTTAATTATCTTAGAAGATCGCTGTATTCTGTCTGGCCATTAGTCTTCTTAGGAATGGGACGGTTAGTCGTTATAAAATCCATAGGATACCAGGAACATTTAACTGAGTATGGAGTTCACTGGAATTTTTTCTTTACCATCATAGTTGTGAGATTAATAACATCACTACTTTTGACTATGTTTCCTTTAAATAAGTCCTGGATTGTGGCTGTCAGCATTATTGTGGTATACCAGCTAGCCCTTGACTTTACTCCACTTAAGAGGATAATTTTGAATGGCACCGATGGTAGCGGCACAAGAGTTGGCTTATTAAATGCCAACCGAGAGGGAATAATTTCTACTTTGGGCTATGTGACAATACACATGGCTGGTGTGCAAACAGGGTTGTATGTGCTTAAGAACAGAGTATGTATCAGAGACTGGATAAAAGTTACTTGCTGGGTTTTCTCAGCGGCTGTTAGCATCTTCATCTCTCTTTATATAGTTCAAGTAAATATAGAAGCAGTATCTCGAAGAATGGCCAATTTAGCCTTTTGTCTGTGGGTGGTTGCTTCCAGCCTGATGCTTCTTAGTTGTCTGTTACTGAGTGATATAATTTTGAGTTTTGCCAAATTTCTAATTAAAGGGGCTCTAGTACCATGTTCTTGGAAACTTATACAGTTCCCTACTACAAATAAAAAGCATTCTGAATCTCTAATCCTAGAAGCTGAACAGAAAAAACCCAGTCTTTGTTTAATCAAAGCTCTGAACAGAAACCAGCTTTTTTTTTTTCTTAATGTCAAATATAACAACTGGTCTGATTAACCTGATGATAGATACATTACATAGCGGTGCTTTGTGGACCTTAGTTGTACTGGTTATTTATATGTTTATGAACTGTTTACTTGTATATGTACTTGATTTACAAGGTAAAACCATAAAGTTTTGGTGACAAATGGGTAGGGAGTAAGTATTTGAAGAGCCTTGTTTTAGTGGAGAAGATAAGTGTGAAGGAACTGTATTCCTAGCAGCCCAGTCTTACCAGTATTTTATTATTAAGCTTCAGTCCCGTATGACAGACATCAAACTTTACCTTTTTCAAGGAAGACTCTTGCTGTACCTGTACTTGGGTGTTTAATACATTTCAACATTATAAAACAAACCAACAAAAGTGCCACAAAGCTTTAATCCCATAACGTGGGCGGTAGAGACAGATCTATGTGAGTTTGAAGTCAGCCTGCTCTGCCTGTTGAGTTACAGGATACCCAGGGCTATGTAGAGACCCTCAGTGGGAATAAAAAAGAGAGAGAAAGTCTTGTGACTCACTGGAACTTATAAAATGCCAGCATCTTAAAGAACTCCTTCGCAGGGCCGTTGTCTGGAAGTCGCAGTGGCACTCCTACCTCAGCCTGGAGCTGGGATTTCAGGCATGACACACCACACCCACTTGTCGATAGTTTTGAAATTGGAAAGCGGAGGGTGGCGCTGTATCTGTGATTGTTTCTGGGAATATGTGATATGATCATAATGTTTGTGTTATGTGACATTACATTAACATGAATTATCAGTTAAAAGTTTATGTGTATGTATATTTTTGCTGGCATGTATATGCCTCACATGTGTGCAGTGCCCACAGAAGTCAGAAGAGGGGTGTTACAAATGACTGTGAGCTGCCATATGGGTGCTAGGAATTGAACCTGGGTCATCTGAAGAACAGCAACTACTACATTTTTTTTTCCAGCTCCTCTTTTTCCTTTTTTTTTTTTTTTTTTTTTTAAGTTGGTAGTCTCAGTTTGTATTCCTGGCAGACATTGAACTCAATATTTTGGCCATGTTGGCCTCAAACTCAAAGAGTTCTGCCATCCTTTGCCTCCTGAGTGCTGGGATCAAAAGCATGTGCCACCATGCCCAGCAAATTGTGGATTTTTCTGTCTATTTTTTTTCTTTGCTTTAGATGTATTCATTTCTTATCTGTGATGTGTTTTCCTTCGGGTATACATATACATAATAAGCATGCATGGTGCCTAAAAAGGTTAAGAGGGCATTAGATCTGAAACCTGGAGTCACGAATGGTTGTAAAGGACCATGTGAGCTGGGCGGTGCACGCCTGTGATTCCAGCACTTGGGAGGCAGAGGCAGGTGGATCGCTGAGTTCGAGGCCAGCCTGGGCTACAGTGGGAGTCCAGGACAAGGCTACACAGAGAAACCCTGTCTTGAAACACATAAGCACAGTGCAGGTACCTGAGGCCTCTGCAAGAGCATTTAGTGTTCTTAACTGCTGAACCATCCATCCTGCTCCTTCAGTGCCTTTCTGCTCATCTCTATTAAAAGTATAGGAGTAAGAAGCAAGTGTTTAAAACCAGATATATTTAAAGCCAGGAAACAGTTAAGTGAAATAAAAGATTGAATTGGATGACGTGATTTCTGTATATAGTAATTAAAACAAGTTGTTTTTTTTTTTTTTTTTTCAGGTACCTGATACATTTCACTTTTTCTTCCTCAAAGACTAAGCTTTGATTCAGGATCTTACTATGTAGTCCACACTAGCTTCGAACTCTCTCTGTAGCAGGAACTGGTCTGGAATTTATGACCATCCAGCTTCAGTTTCAAGTGCTAGGATTGTAACTGTGCACCCTTAACCCAGCTGTACAAGTTTTAGCTGTGTCATTGTAGCGTACTCTGTGCTAGGGATATAGGTATGCACCCTGTAATCATAGCATTCAGCGGGCTGTGACAGGGGCTAGAGCTCAAGGCCAGCCTGGGCTGCATAGATCCTGTCTCAAAATAAAAAGATAAATTTTTAGTATCTTAGAGCTTGAGGTCTAGTAAAGGGAAACAAATTAAACAAATATAAGTATTAACTCGTAGGAAAAAGAAAACACCTATGGAGTGTTACAAGTGTCAAACCAAGAACCAATCTAAGAAGGAAACAAAAGTTTTCTTCACAGATGGCTATTTTTGAGGCAGTGCTGAGATGGATGATACATGTATCTGGGGTAGACAGCAGAAAGTATTCATTGTATGACAAATCTGTCAGCAAAAGTTGTAAGTTGGGAGGGAACAAAAGGAGAGTGTGGCCTGTAAGCTGGAGAAACAAGAAGGGACCAGATAAGGCAGCCTCAATTGTGGGAAAAAGAATCAAGAAAATTAGAGAAAAATGAAAGTCTTCAAGTACCTAGTCTAATAAAACTGGGGTTATATTAAGGTTTCTTTTGTCTACCCCTCCCTCCCCACAGCTGAGGACCAAACCCAGGGCCTTGCACTTGCTAGGCAAGCACTCTACCACTGAGCTAAATCCCCAACCCCTACATTAAGGTTTAATAGTCGGCTGATAACTAGAATAACTTAAAACTTAAAACAGACCTCTGAAACAGCTGTTAAGTCTAAAAGATCTAAAAAACCTAAGATCTTTAGTTTTCAGTTCTGCTGTTCAATATTTTGGGGAGGGAGGGAGGGAAGTGGTTTTGAGTCAGGCTTCCTCTGTCCTGGAACTCAATTCTGTAGACTAGGCTGGCCTCAAAGTCACAGAGATCCACTTGCCTCTGCCTCCTTGAAAGCTAGGATTCCAGGTGTGAGCCACTGCACCCAGCTCAATGTGTGTGTGTGTGTGTGTGTGTATTTGTTTTTTGAGATCGCGTCTATGTAGTCTATGCTGGTCTCAAAATCATACAGACCCCTCTGCCCCCAAGTACTGGAATTAATGGGGAGTGCCACCAATGTGTATCTTTTAATATAGGCATAATACTGGCCAGCTGTGCTGATACAAACTTGTCTGGAATCCTGGGATTTGGAAGATGGAGACAGGAGAACAGGAGGTAAAGGCCGGTCTGAGCTCGAGTGAGTTTGAGGCCAGGTTAGACCTGTGTGTGTGTGGTAGTAGGGGATAAGAATCAATAAAAATTTGTTTTTCTAGTTTCGAGTACAGATCAGAAATAGCTACTGGTCAGGGTGTTTAATTGGTATTTACTAGCAGTCTAATTTATTTGTGTAGTTTAGAACTGGTGGAGCCTCCTGATACAGTTTTGCTGTTTAAAGTAGTTGTCTTCAAATTATATACTATATTTTTTGTGGTGCTGGACATTGAACCAGAACTTCAACTGTGCTGGGTAAGTATTGGACTGAGCCATACCCCAACTCTCAAAATGTATTTTTTAAATGTAAATATACTAGTTATTCAATGTGTTTTGTTAACTTCGACTTAACTTGATGGCTAATTTAGTGTCAAGATGATTTTGTATCTGCTGACTACAATTACAACAGATTATATTTCCAATTAAAAAGTAAGACCTGAAATTTAACCAATACGATTACAATATGTAAATTAAGCATGACTAGGAAAGCTGATTGATTTTTCTGCTGTGTCACAGTACCAGCACCTCACAGTTTATCTGCTGGAGCAGCCAGAGAAGGCAGAGTGGTTATCCTATGACTTAACGTACATGTCTCATTTGCTCTGTTGCTTTTTGTTAATAACTGCTTTTTCTTTTTTCTTTATTTTTTTTTTGAGACAGGGTGTCACTGTATAGGACAGGCTGGCTTGAAACTCACTGAGATCTACCTACCTCTGCCTCTGAGTGCTGGGATGTGTCACCACACCTGGCAGTTTTCTTATTTTTATGGTATTTTTTTTTTTTTTTTTTTTTTTGCGGTTCTGGAGACTGAACCCTGGGCTTTGAGCCTGCTAGGCCAAGTGTTCCACTATATCCTTAGCCCTCCATACTTTTCTGTAGTCTTACTAAGTTTATCTCTTTGACAGTTACAAAAAAAGGACAAAGTATACAGTTTTTTTTCCCTTTTCCAATTTCTAAAGCCCTAAAAGCAAGCTAATGAATTAATAAAATCAGAATTAGTGGGCAAAACTCCCTCTTATTTGAATATTTTTCAGATCACTCAATAATGATTTACTGAGCTCTAATGTGTCAGGGATAGGTGCCAGGAACACAAAGTCCTGGCCTAAAGGAGCTTACATTATAACATATTTATTTAAATAAAACAAAAAAAAATCCCTGATGTTTATTTTATTACTAATTTAAGAAAGGGTCTGGGCTGGAGATACGGCTCAGTGGTTAAGAGCGCTGTCTGCTCTTCCTTTAGGGTTCAATTCCCAGCACCTGCATGGCAGCTCACAACTGTCTGTAATGCCAATTTCAAGGGATCTGATACCTTCACACTAAATACACATTAAATAAAAATTAAAAAAAAAAAATAAAGGGTCTGTGCAATTCCATGTGGTTTTCAATTTATGGTAAACTCCCTGCCTTGTCCTCTCAAGGGCAGGGATGGCTGGTATGTGCTACCACACTGGGCTTGTGTTTATAGTTTTAATTCATAAAGCAACTTCCTACTGTCAGATCATGAAAAGGAAAATCGAACTTATGATTTTTAGACATACTAATTTAAATAACAGTGTGACAGATTTAACTCATCAAATATTGTAGCCATGGTAGTGAAAACAGAAGGTATTTTAGGTAATCAACTGTCATTTTCTTCATGGCTTGGTTCTTTGCTACTACCTGCTGTGTATTTAATAGTGAGAATTAAAGTTAGCATCTGTATAGGTACTGGCTCAGTATTTGTTACCAAGCATAACCTAAAATTGAAATAATCTAAAGTAGATACATGGATTGTAGTAGTTGTAGGCATAGAACAGGAGATTCTCTAAAAATGCCCATATTTTTACTGTGTACTCTCACCTATCAGAAGGTGCATGCAAACTCCTCACACTTGCTGGATATGAGTTAAGGATCACTGTTAAGCTTTTAGTATAGCCCAAAGACATACTTGCCAGATAATCACACCTTTGGGGAACACAATGGTTCTTCCAGTTTATTATGTCACCTACCCTAACAGTGACCACACAATGTCCTAAATCAACATGGCTAAGGATGCACTATGGGTTTTTTTTTTGTTGTTTTTGTTTTTGTTTTTTTTTTTTTGTGAATTTGAAAGACTTCATGTGATGATCAAAATACTTTAAAAGGTCAGTAACAACAGCTTTAGCCTATTTTACCAGAAAAACAGTCGATCTGTCCGTAATATCAGGCAGTTGTCTTAGCAGCGAATGGATTTTTGCTAAAGCCATCAAGACAAAACAGATCTCATCCTTTTGACGGACCTCAGAGTAGGACCTGAGAACGTGGCAGCGGGCAGAGTGCAGAGGAATTGTCTTCACAGCAGCTCTGGTTCTCTGAAGATGGTCAGACGGAAAGGCCTTTGGCCACTATCAGTACTTTGCCCAAGAGAGTCTGTTAATATTAACTCAGGCTCGTCTGGTCAGAACCTACACACAGACTAGCGTTCAATTCTGTCTCTAACAGCAAATTCTGCACATATTTTCCGTCCTCTCGGAGACCCTGACGCAGTACCCACACGGCAGGCCGGCTCCGGGTCAAACAAGGTGGCGGAGCCCGTTCCTCCAATCTTCCAGTGGTGGAAGTCCGACGGTGTCAAATCCTGGAAGCCAAGGCCGAGAGTTGTCGCTGCCCTGTGCGTTCCCGTAGACCTCGACAGCCTCAGCTCCTCCTTCACCGATCTGGGCCGGGACACACGCAGTCCCCCCGGAGTGGGCACTTTCCACTGCACCGGCCTCGGGAGAGCAGATCCTGGGCGGTCACGGGCAGGGACCCAGGCCGACCGCACCGCTCAGCCTCCCCACCGGCCCTAGGTGACGCGTTTCGGTAGACGCGGGGCGCCGCGCAGGTCACCCGCGCACGATTGCACAGGGAGCTCCCCCCAGCCCTGCGCGGAGATTTCGAAAGTCGGGACACGAGCGAGGCGGCCGCGGTCTCGCGAGAAGAGGCAGGCCCCGCCTGGAGTTCGCGGCCCCTCCCGGCCCCACCCTCCCCACGTCCCCCGCCCTCCCTCCCTCCCACACTCCCCGTGGCGCGAGCGGCTGGCTGAGCCTGGAGAGGAAACGGCGTTCGCAGCCGCGCTCCCGCCCAGGCCGGCCCTGACGCGGGCCTCGTCAGCCGGTAACGGGGAGCAGAGGTGGGGGTCAGGGAGGCGTCCGCTAAGTCGGTGAAGGTCAGACCCGAGAGCCCTCCTCCGACCCGGGTGAGGACTGGGGCTGAGCTTGCCCCCACCCCCCGAGCGCTGCAGAGCCGAGGCGGGGTCGACCCCTCCCAGGGGCGGGGTGGCGCCGGGCAACTGCAGCCCTGGGGCCCGCCTGGGCGGGGCGCTCCGAGAGGGGAGAAGGGGTCGGCGGCGGGCTGCGGGCATGGGCTGTGTGGCCGAGGCGGGGACGGGCTCCCGGAGCCCCGACTCCCGAGCCGGGCGGGGACGTCCCGGGGCCAGCAGGTCCTCTCCACCTCTCCTTTGGACCCTGACTGGAGGCCGGCGGGCGGGCGGGCGGGCGGAGGGCGGGTGGGGGAGGGCGGGCGGGCGGTGCGAGGGGGCGGGTCCCGGCGCTGCGGGGCGCTGATTGGCCGAGCGCGTGTGGAATCGGGTGATGGGAAACGCAGCGCGGCCGTCCCGTCCTCTCTTGCTCCGCGCCCCCCCCCTCTCCCCCGTGGCGAATGTGCTGCGAGGTGGCGGGTGCTTACGCTCGCGGGGTTTGGCTGTTGCAGGCAGGAGCTGGGAGGAGGCGGCAGCGGCAGGAGCAGCGGCGGCGGCAGCAGCGGCAGCTGGGAGGAGGTGGTGACGGTGGCAACGGCAGCGTCGGGGACGATGGCGCGACTGGTGGCAGTGTGCAGGGACGGGGAGGAGGAGTTCCCCTTCGAGAGGAGGCAGATTCCCCTCTACATAGACGACACCCTCACGGTGAGCGGGCCGGGCCGGGTTGGGCCCGCTGCTCTCCTGGCAGCTGTTTCCCCTCCTCCCCCTCCCCCAGGCCGAGCGCTGCGCAGGAGAAAGAGTGTGTTGCAACTCCTAGGCGAGGCCGCCTTCTCTCCGACAGGCCCCACAAACTCGCCTTTGCAGTGGGCCCCTCCGTACCCTTGGCGGGGCCCCAAGCCCAGCGCCCCGAACGCACTTTGAGGTCCTCTCCTCAGGTCTTCCTCCTCTTCAGAACCCTGGCCCTCTACCCCCTTCCTTTGAGACGCTGCTTTGCCTAAGCACGCGCCTGGGAGAAGGGTTGAAGGGCCTTACCCTCTTTAACAGAAACGACCTACCCTCCGGGAGGCTTAATTATCTGGCAGTGTCGCAGCTGCATCGCTACCTTTGTATTTTCTGTTTTAACACTATCGCTGTCGCTACATAAACGTAATTACTGAGGGCAGAGTGACATTCTCTTGCACCGTGAAGATTCCACCTAAATGATTTGATGTCTTAATCCGTCTCGTATTGCCTAGTACACTGTAATTCTCGAAATGGTTGTGTTAAGCCATGACTCTTCAAAATGGGCCTTCTTGGCATTATTTAGTTTTACAAGTAGCCTTTTTTGAAAGACCAAGTTATTGGATGTGTAAAAGCAGCATGAAAAACTGACTGCTCATTTTGAGGATAAAGACACAAACGTGGGAAGATCGTTGTTTTAATTGATGATAACCAGTGCCGACCCTCTACCCTGTGTTGCAGTACTATTTCCTTTAAAAGGAAATGGCAGAAATTTGAGTTGATTCTGAGCAGGAAATGAATGCAGTTGCTTGCCACGGTTTAAGAAATGAAATGAACCTTTTCCGAACAAGTTTTGAAATCTGCATTTTGATGCTGACATCACCCATTGTGATCTGATGTAGATAAGTCTCCTTCATCTTCCAGCCTTTGGCTTTATGGCCATTCAAAGGCATTACGGTTATCTTCCTGAATTTTTTTCCCCCCCGCAGGTATCATCTGAAGGTTCTAACATTTTATATAAAATGCAAGTCATTGTGAAGATGACAGTCTTCTTCTTTTTGCCAGTGTCAGTTAAGAGCTGCAGTACTTTTAAAGGATTAAGGGGAGCTATTGACTGGTTCATGTCACTAGAACTTTACAAGTGAAAGCATGGTTTGTTTATTTTTTTATGAGAAATGGTAGAATGATTTGACATGCAGTAGGATTTGTGTTAATTTACAAATTACTTGGGTGTACTGGTTATGGCTTCTTTTCATGAATTTTAATTATAATGGACTTGTATTTAAAATAGTTTAAAAACAAACTAGAACACTGACCAGTTGAATGATATCTTTTTCAGTGTGACAACACTGTCATAATTCATTTCCTGCTACCTTCTGTCCGTCTTCAGTGTAAAACCTTTTGAAACACAGTTTGATACCAGCCTTTTGTGTTGTGCATTTTTTTCTTAATCCCAAGGTTTGGATGTTATTTTTGAATACATAATATGAAAACAGGGGAAACCAATGTAAGTTTCTGTATATTTACAAATTTTGAGACACCTTCTCCTTATTTTCACATAACCACCTTTAGTGTGCATGCAGCACATTAATCAACAGGAACTTCAAAAGCACTTTAAAGTGAACAGTATGTGTTACATTCTTGACGGTGATGTGAATTTCTAAGTTTTTTCATAGATAAACTTAACTTTGCTGTTTAGTGTCACCTGCTGTTGCCTTGTACTGGGTGTCTGAATTTTGCTTTTATTGTAGACTTGTTATGAAGACAGTTAAACTTATTTAAATAACTCCAAATAATAGGTATAGTTTTTTTTTGTTTTTGTTTTTTAACTTAGGATTGGATTTTTGTCACTAAGGAGTGAATTCTACTAGCTTGTCTTGTGCACTGTCATTGAATACCGTTAATGAATATCACTTAAAGCTGCACTGTGTTAAGGGCACAAGCTTCTTTCACGATTCTTCTTCGCAACCCCAGTTAAAGGGAGAATGAAGTACACAACACCTGCTGGGAGGGAAGTGGGAAGAGGAAGCAGAGGTGTGTGTTCTGTACTGGTCCATTGATATTTGATGGCAGTGTGTGCCTGAAGTTATCTTTTTTGATCTTTGTTCCTAGTGACCCAAAGGGGAACCTTGTGAACTTTGAGTAAATGGTTTTAGAAATCTTGTTTGCAGATAGTTTTTAGTCTAGTTACAATGTTTGCAGTTTACAGCGTTATTTTTGCAAAGACAGTAAAAATTTTAGCTTCAGTTAAAACAAGTGATATTTAATTTAGGTTAGTCACATGAAATCAAGATGTTTGTATGTGAGGAAGCCTCTTTTGTTACATATTGTATTCCCATTTAAAAGGTCTCTATGGTAGTTGAGTGGTTTTGAAAACTTGAGTACATGCCTATATAGGTGCTGATGAGAAGAGTACTAAGTAAATAACAGACCTATCGGTTGGTATAATTTTTAGTGTGTGGTCATCGTATTACCAGAAGTATAAAATAGCTGACAGGATGCAGATTTAATTTTAGATATATCTTTGAAGAATTAGTTCTTTTCAGAAAGATTAAAAATATCTTCATGTACTTGTGTGTATGTATTTGTACCATGTGTGTGCAGGAGCCTGAGGAGGTTAGAAGAGGCGTTGGAGTCCCCCGGGAGCTGTAGTTCTGCGAGCAGTATATAGTCTTAACCACTGAGCCACCTCTCCTCCTTTCTTGTCAGCAAGATTTTTACAAAGAATAAATAGAATTAAAAGATGGCTTTCTCTGGCATGAACTCAGTGGCAGGCTCTCTGATCACCTCCCCCTGAGGGGGGTGCAGCCTTGCCAGGCCACAGAGGAAGACAGTGTAACCAGTCCTGATGAGACCTGATAGGCTAGGGTCAAATAGAAGGGGAGGAGGACCTCCCCTATCAGTGGACTAGGAGAGGAGCTTGGGGGGAGAAGACGGAGGAAGGGAGGGAGGGAGGGGGCTGCAGCCAGGGTACAATTTTAATTGTAATAAATGATAATAAAAAACTTATTTCCAGAGTTAAAAAAAATTAAAATATGAAGTCCTTATCAAACCTTAACAAAGTCTCACAAAACAAATTAACCCTAACTTTATGCCTCAGAGAGAAGTAGCATGAGAGTTCATTCTAGTTATCACCACACACAGGCAGAGTTGAGAAACAGTGGAACATTTTATACCCTGTGTGTGTGTGTACACATGTATGTATATCCATTTTGTGTATGTGTATTGTGTGCCATAGTATATATATGGAAGTCAGAGGACAGTCAATGGGAGTTGGTTCTCTTTCTACTATGTAGGTTTTGGGATAGAAGAACGGTTGTCAGGCTTGACAGCAAACAGCTTTACCCTCTAAGCCAATTTCTCTGGTCTTATCTATTTTAAGATGGTGTCTCTATGGTCTCAAATTCCTGGGCAAAACCTCCTATCTCAATCTCTAAAATGCTAAGAGTAAAGTGTATACCACTACTTTTTGTCATTTTTAAATGTTTTCATTGGTTGTATAAGTTGTATGATATTCCATAGTATCATCCTTCCATGAGGTTCTGACTTCTAATTTTTGCTATGAATAATATTATAAGACTATGGATAGTGTATTGAGTTACTAATTTTTCCTCCTTGGGCTTTTGGAAGTAGAATTGCTGAAGAATAAGAAAATTTTACAAGTTTCTTGATTCATGTTGAATTATTACATTTCTAGAAGACAACCTTTTTAATTCATATTGATCCAAATGGACTGTAAACTGGGGTGACAGAATGGCTTAGTGGGTAAAGGTGGTTGCTGCCAAGTGATGATGTGAACTCATCCCTTGGGATATGAGGAATATGGTAGAAGGGAAGAACTGGCCCCTGCATGTTGCCCTCTGACTTCTGTACCAGCACCTCTGGCGTTTGTATGCCCCCTCCAATAAGAATAACACACAGATTAGAAGTTGGTAGTTTTTAATTGAGCCTAAAAGGAAGAGAATGGTAACACTGGGGGATTAGGAGTTTAGCGTTTGCTTTAAGTTTAGTATTTAGTGCTTTCTTTCAGCTGTGTAATACTTAACTTTCTTAGGGCTGATGTATGTTAAAAATAGTTTTGTGAATAATGACATAAAAGAATAAAGATAAAGTGACATTAATTTTGACAAATACAAACTTAGTTTTCTTGGTTAGAGCTCATGAGAATGGTCTCAAACTGATTTTTTTTTTTTTTTTTTTTTTTTTTGTGGTCAGGTAAAACTGGGACATGCTTAAGAGTGAAAGTCAGTAATGGATGCAATAAACTTTACAAAGCAGTAATTGCTGCACAATGACTTGTTTTATTTTTGGATGGCTCTGGATAGGTATCCTCATCATGCAACTGTGAACACTAATGATTCCTATGTGAAACCACACCTCACATACTTTAGAGGGTTGTCTTCCTTTAGGTAACCTAGAATCTAAGATTAAGTCAAGGAAGTGGTTTCAAAGAATGGAGAAAAATTATGTTAGTGGCCTTTTTGCCTTTTCCTTTTCTTACTTTTCTCTTAAAATATTAAATGACATATACCAGTTGACTAGAAATGGAAATAAGAAGCCATTATCCTAAATGTTTGAAAGGCAACGATGAGTAGTTATTTAAGGCAGGGTTTTTTTTTTCCTTTTTTTTTAATTAAAATTTTATTTTTTATATTAATTACAGTTTATTCATTTTATATTCCAGCTGTAGTCCCTCCCTCATTCCCTCCCAATCACACCCTCCTATGCCCCTCTCCAAGTCCATAGATATGGGAGGGTCTCCTCCCCTTCCATCTGACCCCAGCTTATCAGGTCTCATCAGAACTGGCTGCATTGTCCTCCTCTTTGGCCTGGCAAGGCTGCTCCCCAATCAGGGGGAGGTAAGGCAGAGTCTTAATGCTAGATTCTTTATACTAGTTGGTAAGAATATTTACACCTGTGTATTTGTCCTTTTTTTTCTTTGTATGCATAGCATATGTATCTTGTGTTTTACTGGCATTTGAACGCAGCATCTCCCATATGCTATACATTTGATCTACTACGGAGTGAACATCCTCATCCCTTTAAAAAAGTTTTTATTTTTATGTGTGGTTGTTTTGCCTGCACGTATGTCTGTGTACCATGTGTGTGTCCAGGTGTTCTCAGCAGCCAGAAGAAGGAGAATGATCCCCTAGAACTTTGTGAGCCACCATGTGGTTGCTGAGAATCAAACACGGGTTCTCTGGAAAGAGCAGCTATTAATTCCTGAGCCATCTTTCCAGTGCCACCCACCATCCTTTAAATTTTGAGATACGATTTCAATAAGATGGTCAGGCTGGCCCCATATCCTTTAAAAAGTGCATTTTTAAAAAATTGGTATGAATGTCTGTATGTATGAGCATGTATACCCCACCCTACACCTCTATGTGTAGAGGTCAGAGGACAACTTGAGGGAGTTGTTTCTCTCCTTCTAACATGGAGGTCCCTGGGATTGGCAGCAAGTGCTTTAACATGCTGAGCCATCTTGATCTTGTTGGCCCTAGCTTGAACTTTTGATCCTCTTTCTTTAGTCTCTTAAGCCACTGAATAGTTGTAATTTTGAAAAGGTTGGCTGATGGGTCTTGATGTTAGGTTCTCTGACGTCTACCTATTTATTTTTTATTTTCCTTTGTTGTCCTCTGAAGCCTGAACCCAGGACTGCTCATATTAGACAAGTGCTGTACTCTGCCTATAGAGTTTAGCTTGACAGTTGACTTCCTTAGCCTCTTAAACCCTATGAAGTGATTCTAAAAAACATGAGTTAATTGACAGTTTTCTTTTCAGTGCTTGGGGTGAGTTCTAGGGCCTTGTTTGTGATAGACAAGAGCCACATCCCCAGCTTATTGACTATTTTTAGCTTTAGTTTTCAGGACCAGGATTTCATAATGATGGTTATGAGGCGGGAGTATAAGGTAATTTTATATAATATAATATAATATAATATAATATAATATAATATAATATAATATAATATAATATAATATAATATAATATAAGTATCGTCCAGGCCGGCCTCAAACCCATGATTTTCCTGCCTCAACCTTCTGTGTGCTGGGATTAGAAGCGTGTATCACCATGTCTAGTTTGGATCAAGGTTTCTAATGCCACGATTATTAGTTCTTTAAAATTTAAGTTTGACTATAATAAATACAGTTAGACAACATACATTTATTTTGTTTGTTCATTAAAGTGATTCTTCACAGATTATTTATAGCCACAGCATTAGATGAGTGACCAGTTTTACTTAGTAGTGTTAGCAAAGGTGTTATCAGAGTGCTTAGAACATACCTAGTAAGTATTGAAGCTAGTAAGTTAGCTAGTAAGCACATACCTAGTAAGTATTGAAGCTGCAGTGAATGTTGTCACCACCAGTCTTTGGAGGTAGTAAAGAGATAACTGGTCAGGCAATGGTGACCTTTAATCCCAGCACTCAGAGGGCAAAGGCTAGCCTGGTCGGTACAGTGAGTTCCAGGACAGCCAAGGCTACACAGAGACACCTGTCTCGGAAAAAAAAAAAAAAAAAGAGTAAGAGTACTGAAAAGATAAAGTAGAAACAAGATATTATGATTGATAAACTTGAAAATTAGGTTATTGAACTTTGAAACATTTGGGCATTTTATATATGCATATTGAAGAAGAAAGTCTGCAGACAGTAAAACTATTAAAATGGAAGTGTGTCTTTGCAAGCTGATAAAATTATTGTAGAAGTTAGGAGCACTAACTTCTTGATTATAAGTAGTATATGCGCATTGTAATGCACATGGAAAAGAATACCACACACAGAGGCTCATGACTAATCCTAGCCCTTGGGATGTGGAGGCAGAAAGATCAGGAGTCCAAGGCAACACTTTTTTTTTCTATAAGCTATATACATGCAAAATTGTCTCTGCAGTTTTGAGTCTGAAACTGAAACCTCTGGATGGCCTTAAACTGCTGATCTTCTTGCCTTGTCTTAAATGCTGGGATGTATATGCCTATAAGCACATTAGTGTGTATGCAGTGCTGGGGATTGAACCCAAGCATCCCCGGAAGAGGTAACATTCAACGATGTGGGGTTTGCTATGCTTGTCTTTGCCTCAAATGGTTCTATCTTGAGTCGCTGGGTATATGAGAATTTGAAGCCCTTGTTATCTGGAAATAGTTTGTCCTTACATAATATGTTTGATATTTTTTACATTGTTTTAGTTAAGACAGGTATGGAATATGTATTATGAATGTATGTATGTGTCTGTGTACCACCAGTGTGCCTGGTACCCTCAGAGGTCAGAAGAGGGTGTTGGATCCCCTGAAAATGAAATTATGGACATGGTGAGCTGCCATGTGGGTGCTGGAATGGAATTCAGGTCCTTTGTGAGAACAGGCTGTCTTAACTGCTAAGCCATCTCTCCAGTCCTGGGCATATATTACTGTTTTGAAGGCATACATTTTTACATCTCTGAAATTGTGATGCTTCCTATGTCTTAAAGCTAAGCTCTTTCCTTGGTCAGTATATAACCTTTGGATTTAAAAATAAGTGTACGTATTCCGGAGTGCGTGTGTGTGCGAGTGTGTGCATGCGTGTGCATGAGTACATGGGTATAGTACCAGCAGAATAAGGCATTGGATCACTTTGGAGCTGGAGTTGCTCTCCCTCCACCTCATGGATTTTAAAATCTGTAACATTACAGATCAGTGAAACTAATAATTTCCATCGTCACACACTGAATTCCTATGGTAGTGTATTTTTATAACTGAATAAATAGTTCAGTGTATCTTTTCTTTATCACGTGTAGCACAAACCTTTTCTAAGTGTTAGATACTGTGTTCTAAGTTACATAAATAGACTTTTGTGGCGTTCAGAACTGAACCCAGAGCCTTCAATAGGTTCTGTTAGTACTATCTAGGCTAGTACTCTACTACTGGGCTGTATCCCAGCTCAAAAGATATATTAGTGTTCCAAAAACATTTATTTGCAAAGGTGGAGAATGGGGCACATGTAACATAGTGAATGTGTAGAGGTAAAAAGACAAGTTGTAGAAGTTTATTCTCTTCCTTTCAACCATTTGCATTCCAGGGCTCAAACTCAGATTATCTGGTTTGGTGGCATATACCTTTACCCACCTGAGCCAGCTGGCTCCCCACCTGGCCCCCAAATAAATTTTAACACACAGGAGTCTTATATTCTCAATTTGTATATTTAACTAAATATTATTGGCCACTGTCACCTTAGAAAATACAACTTAATTTTTATAACTGCTCTGTGAAGTAGATACTAGAAGTTATTACTTAATTTTATTTTACAAATAAGGAAATACACAGGTTAAATAACTTACCCAGAGTCTTGACATACGATTCTAAGTGACAGAGCCTGGATTTTAGCTATGTGTTTGACTCAAGTGCGTTTGGTTCTGATGACCACACTGTGTCTGACTTCAGAAATTTGTATACTTTCAGCCAGCAAGATAGCTCATCAGGTAGATACTGTTCACCAAGCCTGGAAACCTGAATTTGATTCCCAAGATCCATGTTGTAGAACGAAAGAGCTTACTCCTGCAAGTTGTCCTCTAACTTCCGTGTACATGTGGGCGCACACACACAATTTACAAATAGAAAAATTTGTGCACTGATTATTAAGACCCCTTTTGGCAAGAGACAGTGTAGCTTTATAGATGTTTCTGTCCGTAATAGTTTATAAAATATGCTGTAGAATGTGTCAGTGATTTCTGTTCTGTTTGCCTTTTAAGATGGTGATGGAATTTCCTGACAATGTTTTAAATCTTGATGGGCATCAGAATAATGGTGCACAACTAAAGCAGTTTATTCAGGTAATAGTTTTTAAGATCATTGTTTTTTGTTGTATATGTGTATGTTTAAAAAAAAATTAACAGCTATAATGTCTAATTATTTTTGTTGTTGTTACTTTTGTTGTTTGTTTGAGGCCAGATCTTACTCTGTAGTTCTGGCTGTCTTGAAACTATGTAGAATAGATTGGCCTTGAACTCAGAGATCTTGTTCTGCCCTAAATGTGCTGGGTCCACCACACATTAGCTTCTAGTTTTTGTAGCCTAGGCTTCTCCCTAGGTATTAATAGTGCACCGAAGTTGATTTCATTTTTACTGTTGCAGTAAATATAGTTATGTACCTGATTTATACATTACTCATGTGAAAGAATTGGGTTGTTTTCACATTTTACAGGCTTAAAAGTCTTTTATTTTACCAGGTCATCTTTCCTAGTTTTTACAACATAGGATGTGCAACATTTTATTAAGAACTTGTTGGGGCCAGGGATAACACTTGGTGCCAGAGTGTTTGTCCAGCATGTATAAGGCCCTGGGTTTGATTTCCAGCACCACCAATATAGATAGAATATATATTTAAATTTTAATCAACCCCATAATATGAATTTTCTGATTTTTATTTCATTAGACATAAGATACTTTTCAATTACTCAAAAATATATAATTAAGATGATAGAAAATCAGTTGTTAGATTACTTAAGAACTCCTTCTCCTTTTAAAGAACACTTTGAAAAATTAATGGTGAAAATGAAGAAATACCTGAATATTATCTTCTGTTTTTCTAGAAATAATTGTAACATAGCTCTTTATGTAATTGTAACATGACTGATAACTCCTTTAAGCAAAAATTACTTATCAGTGTTTTGCTCATTTTGCTACTGCTGTGGTTTCCATTCATTTTTCTTGCCATAATCAGCAGATTACATTCATGAATACGTACTAGCATACTAGTTACTCATTGCAGGTTCCTACGTAGATAAGGTCTTTCCCCAGGATAGAAGCCAACAGTAATGAAAGAGTAGTTTCATGTCTTAGGAGTCTTCATTTTTCTCTCTCCCTTTCAGCGACATAGTATGCTTAAGCAACAAGATTTGAGTATTGCCATGGTGGTAACATCCCGCGAAGTCCTGAGTGCACTTTCTCAGCTTGTCCCATGTGTTGGCTGTCGTCGCAGTGTGGAGCGCCTCTTTTCTCAGCTAGTAGAGTCTGGAAATCCTGCCCTTGAACCCCTGACAGTAGGGCCCAAGGGAGTACTATCTCTGACTCGAAGCTGCATGACTGATGCAAAGAAGCTTTATACATTATTTTATGTACATGGGTAAGTATAGTTAATTAAGAAAAATGCCTTTAATTTTAAACAGCTTGATGACAGGCTTTCCTCTTAAATTTAAATTTGGCTAGAGCATAGCATAGATTGAATTCAGTATTTTTGAGAAGTAAGCGAGGCACCCTATATATGACTGGATGAAGGTAAGCATAAAGGATCAGAAGGTAGAGTTTTCTCGAATTGTCTGAGGAACAACAAGGAGGCCATGTTTGGAGCCATCTGTGTAAAGAGAACAGTGTAACAAAAGATAAGATCAAAAGAGTAACAAAGATTCAGTTGTGGTAGTGCCTTATAGGTCATACTGAGGTTTTGACTTTGAGTACACAGGAAACTTTGGAGAGTTTTTTAGCAGAAAAGCAACAGTCTTGACTTGAAATTTGGCCTACAATGACCTTTGTATTGAGAATAATGTGAAGAGAATACAATAGTAAATATAAAAACTGAGAAATAGGTTTAATGATAAATGGGGAAAGTGACTTGGATTACAGGTGATAAAGATACAAGAAATGATAGGATCCTGAAATATTTTGAGGACTGCTTGAACAAGATATTTGTATAGATTGATAAGGGAGGGATAGCTTCAGTGATGGTTTTTGGATTTGTAGTATATAGTATAGAAGGACCAAGATCGTCAGGTCAAAACAAATGGATCCCCAGGACCCACATGGTTTAAGGAAAGAACCAACTCATAAAAACTGTCCTCTGAATACACATGTGCATGAACTCACCCACATGCATGCATATATAAATGTAACTAAAGTAGTTTCCTTTTTTTTAAGTATAATAGATTTCCTTTTACTAAGATGGGCACGGCTAGGCAGTAGTTTTTCAGAGTTAAGTTTTACGTGTTAAGTTTGAGATGTCAGCTGTATAGCTACAGTATTTACTTGTGTCATGTACTGAGTATCAGTAGGAAAAGGGATTGAAAGACCAAACCCAGAGGCTCTTTTGTTTGGAGGTGGTGGTAAGAACTTTTTCTGAATTCATTTTGAAGTTCAGGGGACTGATTCCAGGACCTTGTGCATATTAGGCAAGTGCTGCACCTCCGAGCTCTAGGTCCAGCAGGACTGTTTGGGAAAGAAAAAAAAAAAAGCTTTAGAGAGGTTTTAAACAGAAGAATAACATAATCTGAATGATTTACTCTTGCTGCCAAGTGAAGCCTGGAATGTAAAAGACAGTGGTGGCAGATGTAACCATTGGGAAATTGTGTTGACTAAACTAAGATTGATGGATTGGGAAATAAGTGATAGAATTGTAGCTCTGTATTAAGGTTATAAGTTAATTGACATGCTTTGCCAATTGTTTGGATGTAGGATGTATGTAGTATTATACATTACATGAATTTGTTTTGTGTGTGTGTGTGTGTGTGTGTATATATATATATATATATATATATATATATATATATATTCACTATATTTTTGCGTTTATTGTGTGTGATCCCATGC
The DNA here is from genome assembly GCF_907164565.1 of Psammomys obesus. Taxonomy (NCBI): domain Eukaryota; kingdom Metazoa; phylum Chordata; class Mammalia; order Rodentia; family Muridae; genus Psammomys; species Psammomys obesus. The sequence goes on along the minus strand of NW_026595981.1, from coordinate 9,930,439 downwards.
AATAGCTGATGTGTAGAGGTCAGTGGACAACTTTAGGGAGTCAGTTCTCCTACCATGTGAAGCCCAAGTTGTCAGGCTTGGCAGCAAGTTCCTTTACCCATGATCCATCTTGCCAGCCCAACATTGTATATTCATACAAAATTTCTGTGATTCACCTCCTGAGGATGGTATGTATTTACATAACATCTGAAGGAAGGAAGATGGGTAAAAGTCACATGAAGAATCCCTAAAATATCAGTGTCAGACACACTGTTGGTTACCAGGGTGAGAGTTATAGTCTAGGGAAAGAGGGCACTAAGTAAAGTAGGTTTCTGACGACTGGACTGGCTAGGTATGGAGAGGGAAAATAAGTGTAGACTGCTTTGGGTGTTTACTGTAGAGATGTGTTCAGAATAGGTGATGTCTCTAACACTGTTAAATACACCTTACAAAAAGGCAGGTAATAGAAATTTTAAATTTGAAAGAGAAATGGCAAACCTTTAATGGCTTATTTTTTCCTAGGTCCAAACTAAACGATATGATAGATGCTATTCCAAAAAGTAAGAAGAACAAGAGGTGTCAGTTGCACTCCTTAGATACACACAAACCTAAACCTTTGGGGTAAGTAGAACATCAAAATGTTTTATCAATGTTAAGTATATAAATGTTAAAAAAAAGTATATAAATGTTGTCATATTTAGTAAAAAGAATAACATATTTCTAGTTTTGTTAATTGGATTACATTCTGACAGATGTCAGAATAAACATGTTCTTGGGTTCCATGGGCCTTATGCATTGAAACTGTGTAAGGTTACTGAGTTTTAAGGTTTTTTTTCCCTTAAATTAAGTATGTTTCAGAAGGAGATTTAGAGTTTTGAGAAATTTATGTCACTAATTTTATGTCATTAAATTTAAGTTTTCGAAGTAGTAATATTTGATCTATAGCCATCATGTTTTAAATTGTTTCTGTCTTATTTTTAGGTTTTTCTAATTTATTAAGGATTTAAAAAAAGCCTAACTCAGTTATGGTGATGCGTATTCATGTAACTAATTTTCAGTTTTCTTGGTTGGGTTCACAGTATGGTTTGCTCCCATTTTCTGGTACAGTGTCACAGTGGTTTGCCCCTAATAGTTGGGAAGGACAGGGTCGGCATTATTTAAAGGGAGTTTGAAAGAAAATGTTGTAAAAAACTGTTCTGGGTTCATTTTTAAATATCTAACTGTTGGAACTATTCTATAGAAGTTTTTCCATTCTTACATAAAGACTCACATATACCTAGGAAAAACATTTAAATTTTTTTTTTTTTTAATCAGGGCCCAGTGTGTGGCACAATATTTGGAAACAGAAGCAGGCAAATCCCTGTGAATTTGAGTCTGGCCTGTTCTACATAGCAAGTTCTAGGCCAGTCAGGACTGCAGAGTGAGACACTGTCTCTCAAAAGTAAACAAACAATATCATGAAAACTGTTAAATACAGAGAAGTAGAAAGACGGTGAAGTAGAAGTGGAGACTTTTATTTGACACAGAATCGCAGTATGTTGCCTTAGCTAGTCAGGAATGCTGAAGTGATCCAACCCCAGCCTCCTGATTTCAGTGGAGACTATGGGGACTCCCGTCATCCTGAGTGTCTTACTCCGATTCACACTTAGCAAACGGTGAAACATTTGTTTTGTTCATCTGAATGCCCCTCTTCTGGCCAGAGTACTTTAAAGAGAGTTCAGGGCTCCCTGCTCTTCACTCACGTGCATCTTTAAAGCAGTGAATGCTTTCTCTCATACCCATAGTGCTATAGCACCCAGCAGAGTTAACTAGAGTAATCTATACCCGGTTGAAACTCAGTTTCTTTTGCTGTGCTTAAAAATATATATCTTTTGCATTGGTTTGTTGAGGCAGGATTTAAACAGCCACATATTCCATAGTAGCTAAAGACAGAGTACTCTGAGACCAGTGAATGACTGTACAGCCTGTAATAGTTCCCCAGGGAGCTATTTCATATTCTTGTGGAAAATTGTTTCTGATGTTTGGAGACAGGGTCTCATGTAGCCCTAGCTGGCCTTGAACCTCTGAATATTTTGTGTCTGGAAGGTTACCTTGAGCTCCTAATCCTGTCAGAACCTCTCTAGTACTGAGATAGCAGGTGTGGACTGACTACTGCACCTGTCTTAAATACCTGTTTTTATCTCTTGTTAAAGGATTTCTCTCTGGATGCTCATTTCAGTCTTAATTTTCTCATTAGAAAATGAGCTGAGCAATATGGTATAGTAAAAAGGTTTGCTTTCTAGTTTTGTTTTCTTGTTTGTTGCTTCTTTTTTGTGGTTCTTTACTGAGGGTTAATAAAAAGCAGTAGATAGCCCAGCACCTTACACCTGTTCTCACTGCTGTTTTCCTGTGAAGACCAGCTCTTCCTGTTCTGCTCCAGCTTCGGTTGTGCAGTGACCTGCTTTGTCATTTGTCTACGAAGCTACATCTTCCTGTCTTGTAGCTTACAAATAATAATAATAATAATAATAATAATAATAATAATAATAATAATAATAATAATAA
>NW_026595981.1:9914821-9927906 GCF_907164565.1 Psammomys obesus | reverse complement strand
AATAATAATAATAATAATAATAATAATAATAATAATAATAATAATAAAATCTCCACAAACTTCATGTTGTTCCCTTTCAAGCACAGCTTCTCTACATGGAAAGTCAAATGTTTTTTGAAGATTGTTTATTGAATGTGAATTACTATAAATACAGCCAGCTGATCTTAGGTAGTGTGACTTAACCAAGGTGGCTTTGGTTGTTCCCCAGTGTGTATATATGGTAGTCAGTGATTATAGTCTGTTTAGACAGGGTACCTGGAGTAGGCAGAGTACTTTGAAAGACTTCCATACTTGTTTGCTGCTAAAAGTCCTCATGTTATGTTTCTTCCTGGTTCCTAGCCTCCAGTTTTTGTTTTTATTGTTTTTAATCATGCTTTATTTCCAAGGAAGGTATACTCGCTGGGTTCCAGCTTGATAAAGAACAGTGGTTGGATCACCTTTACTGAGAGTGCTCTTTTAGCTGTACAAGTAAATTCTCGTTATTTCTGTCTGGAGGAACTTTGGTATGTGCCAGGCCAGACTTGTAGGCTGGTAGATGAAGGATAATTTGTTGAGAAAACAGTGTGTAAAACCGGGTAGAGAGAAAGTTGACCAAGAGCAAAGAATGCTGGGAGGTCTCAGTTAGTGGTACAAAAGAAGCAGCTAATCAGAAGAATATGGCTAGATGGGCAGGAGGAGGCTGAAGAAGGGTGTTACAGGTTGGTCTGGTCAGTGTATTGAGTGCTCCTTAGTTACTGAGGACTCCGTTGATGATCAGAGCTGGTGATGGAGTGGATGCAGCAGAGTCTAGATTGGGAGTTGATAAAAAAAATGAATACAAGATTGTAGTGGTTTTAAGCCATAAATGCATTGTACAGGAGTAGAAGAAGAAGTGACTTTGAAATATTTTTCTTCAGAAAGCATGTCTTAAAGGAGTCATCTGAGGCATAAAGCCTAGATTCTGATTTGAGTGGAAGGCCATTTAAACTAAACTAACAAAAGAGGAATATGAGACTTGAGATAGAGGATTTAACATGCAAGATATAACAGTAGTTGTCATTTCATTGTCAGGGTAGGTAGGCCTGAACCTTGGTTTGACCCTTCCCCCTTAGTGGGATTAAAGTGCTGAATTGTATAATGAGGTGATGTTATGCTGGGAGTTGAGAAATACTTAGCTATGAAAAGACTTGGGTATTTCCATCTTAAGCAAGTATGACATTGAATTTCTAGGATTGTAATGAGACCTGCAGAAGATCAGGCAGGAGCCAGTTGTTCAAAATTAGCGAAAAATCTAGAAGACTATCATTGAATGGAATGTAGACAGACATTTCTGTAGGAATGCACATCTGCCACACAGCAAAATGCACGACCAACGTCACACTGAAACTAGTCTGGGAGGAGGGTCTGGGAAGTTCTCAGTAAGTTTAAAGAAATTCTGTATATAGTACTTCCTACTGACTTAGGCTAAGTAGAGTATGCATTTTAGCATGCTATTTTTATTAAGTATAAGCTTATGTTACATTAATGTGACTGTCATAGCTATTTGGAAATGTGAAGGTAGATAAGTTTTGTTGCCACAAGCTACTATAAATAAGTTATTTAAACAATAATCATTTAATGATAACATTAGAGAATTTTCAGTTGCTTAAAGATTTATCCATGTTTAATAGGTGGAAAGATTATAATTTTTTAAATGCCATTTTTAGCTTTAGAACATTTCAAATATATTTGCTTGTAAAATGCTTAATATTTTTTATAACTAAATAATGTTAAATTGTATCAAGTAAACTTGATAGTCAAGTATTTGATGTAAACATGTGAAACACATTAAATAACAATGTATTACTGTTAACTATAATCTGTTACTCAAATATGCAGATTTATCTACTGATATCTTAATATGTTAAAGAATTAATTATTGTAACATAGACCTTAGAGATTATTTCTTCAGTTACCTCAGTGTCACTAAGCTTTGTGCACCATACTGTACTGCAGTGAAGGGAGCAGTAGCAGTGTCAGTTCAGAGAAGTTAAGTACAGATAAGAGAAGTAGTGAAGACCACAGGAAGGACAGCAAGTGTAGGATCATTTTCCATTATGGACCTTTCCAGGGAACAGCCAGGTAAAACCAAGCAGTCCTTTATTCTGCCTTTTTATACCTTTTACCTCATGTATGCCTCCTTTTCACTAATATTTATTCTTTTTACAGAGGATGTTGGATGGATGTATGGGAACTAATGTCCCAGGAATGCAGGGATGAAGTAGTTTTAATTGACTCTAGTTGTCTTTTAGAAACACTAGAAACGTATCTTCGAAAGCACAGGTGAGTGTAAAGGTGGTTATAACACAGTGGGGAAGGTGCCTAGGTGTCAGTCATTCAGAGTAGCCTGTCGCTGCCTACTTTAATAGTATTTCAGTTGTCCTGTTAATATCTCACACTAAGGGTCATGGTAGGCAATTTTTTTATGAGGTGGTTTTGAGTGTTAGCCTTGTCTCTTTCTTTTTAAAGATTAATTATTATAATTATTTGCTTGGCTTTTTTGTTACTTGTTTTGTTTTTGAGACAAGGTCTTTCTATGTAGCCCTGCCTGTCCTGGACTGTATTATGTAGATCAGGTCGTCTCTGCCTCCCAGAGTGCTGGGGTTAAAGGTGGATACTACCACTCCACACCATGCTTTTATTATTTTTAGTTTTGTGTGTTTGTGGAGACAGATATTGGAACTCCTTGAGCTGGAGTTATAGGCAGTTGTGGGCTGCCTGACATGGGAGTCGGAATCTGGTCTTCGCTAGTGTACTCCTTGTCTTAACTGTGGAAACTGTTGCTCTCGATTCTCTGCTGTTGCTCCAGATTGATCTTTCATGAAACACAGGTTGACTGAGTCTATTGAACTGCAGTTAAGAATAGTATTCCTGGTTTTTGTAATAGAATCATATTTGATAAGTTCTCAAAATTAAATTAGTAGCTTGTGGCTTAGAGTTGTGGCTAAAGTACTTCCCTGACATGCATGAGGCTCTGGGTTTGATCCCCAGCCCAGCATAAATTAGGCTTGGTTGAATAAAATGATAAACTTGAGGGGTAGAAGCAGGATGATCATGAGTTCAAGGCAGCCTGGGATATAAAACACCATGCTTCTTCCCCCAAAATTTTTCATTTCCTTTGAAATACTTCTTCTTTAATTATTTGTCAGAATTTTTTTTTTTTTTTTTTTTTTTTTTTTTTTTTTTTCCCCATGTAGACAGGATTTCTTGTGTTAACAGAGCCTTGCCTGCCCTGGATTCGCTTTGTGGACCAGGCTGGTCTCAAACTCACAGAGAACCGCCTGCCTCTGCCTCCCAAGTGCTGGAAAGAATTTTTCTTAGAATATATTTGTTTCCTGTAACCTCAAATTTTTCTTGTTAGAGTACTGTTGCAAAAGAATTTTCTAAGTGCCCTTAGCATTTGGAATCCCTTAGGAAGGAAAGAAACTCCTAAAGGAACCATCTAGTTATTACTAGTGGTGGTGTTATTGGGACAAGTCTGTTAAATTTGTTACATTTGGCTTTGGGACAGATACTTTGAGTTCACTTTAAAGAAATAAAAATTATAGCCAGGTGGTGGAGGTGCATGCCCTTAAACCCAGTAATTGGGAGGCAGAAGCATGTGGATCTCTTGAGTTCGAGGCCAGCCTTGTGTCTACAGAGGGAATTCCAGGACGGCCAAGCCTACACAAAGAAACCCCATCTTGAAAAACAAAACAAAATAACAACAAAAAAGAATTTTAAAAACACGTGTTAACAAAATCTGTGTTTGTTTTAAATGGCAATGAACTGCATACTCAGTTCCTTTCTGTTTTAGTTATAACCTTTTTTTTTTTTTTTTTCTTTTCTAGACAGGGTTTCTCTAGATAACAGGCCTAGACGATCTGCTTTGTAGACCAGGCTGGCCTTGAACTCACAGAGATCCAGCTGCCTCTTCCTCCCTAGTGCCGGGGTTAAAGGTGTGCGCCACCACAACCTGGCTTCATTTTTGTCTTTTTGATTGGTTTTTAAAACGTAGGCAAAGAATTGATTATTTGCATTTGGGAGAGGAGACTAAATAGATATAAAATGTTTTTTTTTTTTCCTCTTTAAATATGAATTGGTTCACCCAGAAGGTATTTTGGGGTCAAAACTAATGTTTTGAAGTTTCCTGTATTTTGGTTTTATTTATATTTATAGTCTATAAATGTATCTATATAGATTATTTTACAACTATCTTAAGAATGAGAAGAAATTTGAATAATTCTATATGCAAAAAAGATAAATTGAGATTGCATAGAATTTGTTATACCCATTAAAACTTGGTGGCGTTTCTTTTTTTGTTTTGTGTGTATATACTAATACTTGTGCGTGGAAGCACATGCCACAGCTCCTGTGTGGTGGCTAGAGGACAGCTTGGACTCCCTTCTCTCCTTTTACCTTTACATTATGGGGTTTGAACTCAGATTACTAGGCCTTTTAAGGCAAGCACCTTTATCACTGAGCCACCTCAGATCTTACTTATATGTATGTGTGCAGGTTTGAAGATATGTTTGTCCATCACCTGTGTGAGGTGTTTGCAGAAACCAGAAGAGGGGTTGGATTCCCTGGAACTGGAGTTACAGACTGTTACTTGATGTGTGTGTTGAGAACCAAACCTGTGTCCTCTGAGTCTTGCCTCAGTTTTTAAGACAAAAATACAGGGGTATTTTTTTTTTTTTTTTTTTTTTTTTTGTGCTTTTGCTTTGGTTTGCTTTGGTTTTTTAAGACAGGGTTTCTCTATGTAGCCCTGGGTGTCCTGGAACTCGCTCCGTAGACCAGGCTGGCCTCAAACTCAGAGATCCACCTGCCTCTGCCTCCTGAGTGCTTGGGACTACAGTGTTAATATAGGGCTCACTCTGGGATTAGCTTAAGTTGCAAGGTCTGACAACATAGTAATGCTCACTTAGGGTTATCTGACAGGGTAACAGTGGCAGGGTTTGCAGAGCCTATCACCCCTCAGCTCTTAAGTTTTTCTTTCAGTTTTTGGGGTGTAATCTGTTTCAGTTGATTTCCAAATGGCCTTATTATATACTGTCTCTCTCTTCCCTCTTCCCTGTCTCTTTCTCTCTTGTTCCTGTCTCTCAAGTAAAGGTGCTTGTCACCAAGCCTGTGACAACCCAGAACCTTCACAGTGGAAGGAGAGACCTGACTCCTGAAAGTTTTACTCTAACCTTTACACATATGCTGTGACGCTCCCCTCGCTATCTTGCAGACCTCTCTTTTTCTTAAAAAGGAACAAGGTCTTGCAGGCTAGCATCAAACTTAAGACTCGTGTTCCTCCTGTTTTTTGTCTCTCAAGTAGTGAGGGCTATAATCATATACCACCATATTCAACTGTCTTTCCTTTTAAAAAGTTGAGTAATAGTCCATACATATATATGGACATGGTACATGTCCATAAATATGTATATGTACATATATATATACATACACCTTTTCTTTATTCATATATTGACAAGCATCTAGATTATTTTCATGTTTTTGGCTGTCATGAAAATTGCTATTGTGAATGTGAACCTGCAAACTATACATAGCTTATTCCTAGAAGTAGGATTTTCTTTTTAACATGTGTCTCCTTAAACAAACAATTATTTTCTGAATAAGACCTGAATGTAATAAAAACAACACATGATAGTTGCAAGGATGAATAAAGTAGTAAGAAATGTAAAGCGAAATAATAAAGATAGGCTGTTTGGTGTGTGCCTGTACTCATTGCTATTCCTGCCTTCTGGGGAGGCAGAGGCAGGAAGAGTTTACGAGTCCAAGGATTCAAGAACAGCTGAAGCAATGTGATGAGCCTTTCCCTTCTCCAGTGTTTATGTGTGCTATGTGCACCTGTGTATAGTAGCACATCATGAGGACACATGTAGAGGTCTGAGGTTACTATGAAGTTTCATGCTTACACAGCAAGCTCTTTACTTACTGATTCATTTCCTAGGTCCCCTTGCTCTCTTTTTAATTATGTTTATATATGTGTGGGTTTGTGTACATGAGTGCAAGTACCTGCAAAGGCCAGAAGAGAACATTGGATCTCCTATAGCTGGAGTTACAGGCATTTTTAAGGTAACCAGTGTAGGTACTGAGTCTGAATCCAGGTCCTCTAAAAGATCAGGAAGCACTGAACCCTAGAACAGTGTTTCTGTTGTTGTTTTTGTTGATTTGAGACAGCATTTCTCTGTGTAGCCCTGACTAGTGGAACTCACTCTGTAGACCAGATTGGCCTTGAATTCACAGAGATCTGCCTGCCTTTGCCTCTGGAGCGCTGGGATTAAAGGTGTGTGCTACCACTGCCTGGCAAGAGCCATCTTCTATGTTGTTAAAATGTTTCTTCTTTCTTCTATGTTGTACTTAATAATAATAATACTAATAATTCAGGCACCTTGAACTAGAGGAGAGGACACTAAATTGAAAAGACCTATAAAAGATAGTGAAAGTCAACTCTAAGAGTTGGGTCCATATTTAGTAGAGAAGTTGGAGTTAACTGAGGTTGAGCCTAGGTGACTCTCTGAATGATGACAGTAACCCAGATCAGAGGGGACATAGGAAGAGAATGGTGTTGCCCTGGAGCACTGATTTTAAGCTGTTGTCCACTAGGCATCTCCAGGGTCTCACTTTTACATTATGGGTCTAGCCCTCAGGCAAGAAGAATAGAATCTTGAACAGAGATCTTATCTTGGTCATGAATCGCCTTCATAAGCTGTTGGTTAAAGCCATGGATTGTGTGCACATGGGTGCAGGTAACTGCAGAGTTCACTTGAAAAATGAATTTAAATCAGAGTAAAAAACTTTCTTATTCCATCACAGTGACTCTTCTTTTAAGAGCCAATTGGTGATATTGTAAGCCTGGTGTTTTTATGTATCCAGGTTCTTTCGTGTTTTCGGGTTCAAAAGGAAACTAGGTTCTATAGGTCATGGTGGTATATACTTATTATTTGAGCATTCAAGAGTCTTGAGGCAGGGGGATCATATTATTTTATGAAACAAGCATATACCTGCCTTACTTATAGCCCGTGTCCTTTTTTAGTTTAAAATAATTTCCAGTTGACAAAGCTGCATTCATATAATCCTTAAATTTGCTTCACAGTTAATGTGGATGATTTATTTTATTATTTTGAGACTAAAGCACTGCCTGGCCTTGAACTCACTGAGATCCACGTGCCTCTGGAGTCATGCCTCATTCTTAATTTTGAAGGTTTTTGTTGTTGTTTTAAAACAGGTTTTGCACTGACTGCAAAAATAAAGTCCTCCGAGCATATAACATCCTCATTGGTGAACTTGACTGCAGCAAAGAGAAGGGCTACTGTGCTGCACTTTATGAAGGCTTGCGGTGCTGTCCACATGAGCGACACATACATGTTTGCTGTGAAACAGACTTCATTGCACATCTCTTGGGTCGTGCTGAGCCAGAGTTCGCAGGAGGGTATGAGTATGTAGTTTGCTAGAATGGGCTATCTAGCGCTTTGCTTCATTTTACTACTCAAAAGTTTATTTCTATCACCTCTGCCTCACTACATAAGCTATGTGTTCAGATTAAGGTGTCCTTGAATGAAAAGATGGGAAAAGTGTTCTGGTGTTTGGTTTAATCTTCTGCTCCCTGGTTTTTGAGAAGATGTAGGTTTTCATTATAGATTATCATTTTTACTTGAAAAATGATTGAAATGAATATTTCTTCATGCATCCTGCTTTATCATGTTTAGATTTCATTCACAATGGTGGTTTTTGCATAGAAGTTAGATTTTTGCAACAGGGGGTTAGGAATGTTTTATTGAATGTAATTCATGGCCTGTGTATGTTATGTAATTGCTAAATTATAGAGGAGCCTAAATTAATATTTCTTTGTTACGGAAATGAAATTAGATTTAAGGTTTTCATAGACTACATCAAACCCATTTTCCCTTTGGGTTTTATGTGTGTCAGCTCTCTTGAATGCTTGTTTGATCTAGATTTTGAATTCAGAAACTCACTGTAGTGTTATGAATACTTTTACTAGGCTGGCCTTACTAAAAGCTCTTTGACTATGATTGAATCACTTTTGGAATTGTCTTTTTTCCCATTCTTCCTCAAACCAACTTACCAATCAAACCCCCCCCCCCCAAAAAAAAAAAAAAGTTGACATTTTTCTGGAAGTTGAAAGTCACCTACCATATCTACTATGAAGTTGATACTTCCTTTACACTTCTGGGCCCTAAGACCCATTTCCTTAGAAGCAGTTCCTGAATTATCTTACTTTAACCAGTATTAATATGCAGTTGTATTTGCATGTATGTTTCTCATTGGTTAAAATCTATGTGTGTGTGTTTAAAAATGAGTAATTGTCAGGTAGACTGTTTACAATCTGAATTTTCAGGTTAGACTATTTTAGTTAAAACATAAGAATTAATATTTGATTGTCCTAAATAGGCGAAGAGAAAGGCATGCTAAGACAATAGATATAGCTCAAGAAGAAGTTCTGACCTGCTTGGGGATTCATCTTTATGAACGACTGCATCGGATCTGGCAAAAACTACGGGCTGAAGAGCAGACATGGCAGATGCTCTTCTATCTTGGTGTTGATGCTTTACGTAAGAGCTTTGAGGTAAGAACAGTGGATCACTTCTGACTGGGGTTTTAATTAATCATGGGCCTAATCTTTTTTTTTTTTTTTTTTTGAGAGGTTCTTTCTGTATGGTCTTGCCCCGGCTTCAAACTTGTAATGCTTCTGCATCCACTCTTTGAATGCTGGAATTCTAGACATGAGCTGCCATGCCTAGTACCTGGAATCATGGTGCTTCAGAACGTTGCAGTTCACTGATAGACATGACTTTGTCTGAGGAAAGGGAGATTTAGAAGTTAGTGGGGTTTTTTTTTTGTTTGTTTTGTTTTGTTTTGTTTTTTTAGTCCTGTTATTCTTGCAGTGTTGGTTTTCAGTGGAAAGCTGAAGTTAAAAAGATACTGCTAGCCAGGCAGTGGTGATACATGCCTCTTGGCATACTTTTAAAAAAAATTTATTTATGTTTCTTATGTCTTTTTCTCTTTACTCCACCCAGCACCCCAATACCAGGTAGGAAAGAGAAAGGGTTAGTGGGCGAGGGGCTACAGTTCTTTCTTAGCTAATTCCTCCTGGTCAGGGTCGTTGGGTTCCTTGGAGCCAGTCGGATTCTCCTTTCAGAAGATCTCAGTCGTCTTGTCTCACAACAGCAGCTAGGAAGCAACAAGGGGGAAGCAGAAGCAGCATTGTTCTTTCTCCAAGCTTCAACACTCTGGCCTCTGGCATTTATTCTCTCTCCAGAGTCCTCATATTTAAACTATCTGCAGCTGGCAAAGAGCACCTCTTAGAGCCTGCATGAGGCAAATAGTCTTGCTGCTGTGGACCTTCTGAATCAGTCCCACATCCAACACCTGGTACCAAAACAAAAACATGCCTTTAATCATAGCACTTGGGAGCCTGAGGCAGGAGGACTTCTTGAGTTTGAGGCCAGCCTGGTCTGGAGTAAGTTTCAGGACAGCCGAGGCTGTACAGAGAAACTTTGTCTCTAAAAACAAAACAAAATGTTGCTAAGGAGCAGGGATGATGGCTCAGCAGGTTTGCTGTTGAGACTAAAGGTGACCTGGGTTAGATATCTGGGGCCCACACGATGGAAGTAGAGAATCCCTTTCTACAAATTGAGAATTATGAATTTAAACTGGCTTCAGTTATGTAGTGAGAAAAAAAAAAACAAAACAAAAGAACAATGCTGCTAGGAAATAGAGCTAATGAAAAACTATCCAAGCAACAGAGGAAACTTTCACAATTCTCAGTTTGTCTTATTTTTTATCAAAATCTCAAACATCCAATTTTACCAATAAAGGCACAAGAGCCAGATGCTAGGTTGAAGGCTTGTTAGCTTAGAGAGACAGAAAAAGCATCCAGCTGACTTTCCTCCTCAATGACATTTCAACTCTCACACTGAATGTCCCTTCCTTCTACTTTCTGTGCATCTCTCTATCCTCCTGACTTTGCTCTTACTCTCTCAGGTTTTCTTTTATGTTCACTCATTGTCAACTGGTTTCTTGCTCCCTCTTGACCATGGTTGACATTATTTAATTCAAGCAGAAAGCTTTTGGATTAAAGATATGTGCTGGGGTTGAACCACACCACAACTAAAAACAGGTTTTTCCAGTAAACCACACAATCTCAGGGTTCAAAGTGTGATCAAATATCCTGCAGCATTTCCCCCTTTTTGTCTAAATAAAAAGGAAAGATTTTAACTATATCACAGTAAAACTCTTTACAGTAATGAAGCTATTTCTGCCAGGCTTTACACAGTGTTTAACTTGGTTGTATTTGACAGTCTCAGGAATAAGTGCTTTTGAGTTCAAAGTTCTATAAAATGTTGATGTCAGTCTCCTTTAAACTCAGCAATTTGAATGTCCTGAGCAGTTTGTAGTCTGAAGCTGATCTTTGGGTGGTGGTTGTCAGCTTAGTAGCAGTCCTGGCTAGGTAGAAACAGCAGTCGATCCAAAGGTATCCACTGTTTGCACAGAATCTTGCAGCAGAAGAAGTATGGGGTAGTTTTTTCCAATGGTTAGCGTTACCACGAACCAAGTGGATTCGTTATTGCAGGCCCCATCATCATCTTGGAGACCTCAAGGGTTACTGTTAGGAATGGTCAGTTTATTATAGAAAACTTAAACATTTTAAATGCTATATTCAGCAGATCTCTGGAAGGTTTGAGGACCACAGTCTAATAAGTACATCTGAGGTACACAAACTTTGTTCTTATTTATCTGCTTCAGATTCAAACCTGAAAACACATATAGGAAGCTAGATGAAGGTTATTTCTAGAATTAGTAGTAGACTGTGTGACTAACAGTATGATGACAAAAGGTTTATATATACAGATTTTGAGATAATATTTATACCTTAAGAAAAGTCTTAAGCCGGTGGCACATGCCTGTAATTCTAGCACTAGAGGCAGAGGCAAGTGGATCCCTGTGAGTTTGAGGCCAAAGTGAGTCCAGGACAGCGAGGGCTATACAGAGAAACCTTGCCTCAGAAAACAACAAAAATGGAAGAAAAAAAAAAAAAAAGCCTTAAAGAGTCAAGTGAAACCCAAAGATTATGAGATTAGTGTCAATAAAATAATCTCTTATGTGTTCTTTTTCTCTGTCCCATAACAGGTAGCTCTTTTGATATGAGACAGAATTTTGGATTTTCCTTTAATAAGTATGCATGGGTTTAGTGGAGAACCACTCCAACCCCAAAGCCAGCTTTACTTTTTTATTGACTTGGGACCACATACAGATTATTTGCCACTTATGTCTGTAGAGGGCAGCAGAGATGAGCTGGAGGTGGGCAGTACTCTTTTTCTTGGGACATAGTCCCTTGATGATCCAGCCTTTTTTTTTTTTTTTGGCAGATGTTTTACTTGTCTGGTAGTCTCTGGATTTCTTAGTTGGATGCTTTTATTCTCCTGGAAAGATAAAAGCAAAACCCTGCCTTTAACCCTAACTCTGGGGGTTTCCTTTTTCTGCAGATTATCTCTTTCTAGGGCAAAATGTTTTTTGGCAACAGAAAAAGTATCTTTCCTTGGGTGGTGGGATTAAAAGCGTGTGCCACCACCACCTTGTTCACTCTAACTCTAGAATTCAGAAAACAGCTAGTTTATAGAGATGTCTGCCTGTCTCTGCTCGGGTTAAAGGTATGGCCTGCTTCCACCGTGCTCAAATATTTATCTTAGCTTCAGGTCACTCCAACTCTTAAGAGATTTAGAAAACAAGTTTGAACTGTAGTAACCCCTTGAATTACTTAAAACATTTTAAATCTCTTAACTGTGTTTTTAATACCAACCCCACCCCAAAATATCTTTTTTATTTAAGAAGAAAACTCAAAACCTGATGTCCAAGATGGCATGGGTCACATGGCAATCTATAGTCTAATATTTGTTTTTATTAATTGATATATTTACTTCACATCCCAATCGTTTCCTCCTCTCAGTCCCTCCCTCTCACCCTCTTCACACTATCCCTCTCTAAGCCACCAAATCACCCCAGCACATCAAGTCAGTTTAGCATAACACGGAATTAAGACAAATGATTTAAGAAAACCTTTTTTTTAATTCATGCCAGCAAGGCAAGTTGTACCTTTGGTATCATTCAAAAATACATTTTATTTTAGTTTTTTTCATGCCTGATCAAAGGAAAGGCATTTGTCAGTTTTTATAAGTTAGTTTGGACTGAATGACCAAGGTGTCTGAACTATCGCCTCTCCTTATTCAGATCTCTCCTGTTTGAATCTAACCTTTATCAATATCCACAGCTTTTCTTCCCCTGTGGAAACAAAGACAAAACCTCTTCCCCAACATAGCCCATATCCCAGTGTCCATTCTGAGGTTAAGACATCTTTAAAATATACAGGCAGATTTAATTCAGTTTTTGTTTATTTGTTTGTTTCCTTCTATCCAGTGTATCTTCCACAGCTGTTGTGTCCTGCTTACAAACAACCTGAACAGTCTGTGACTGTTTTTATAGTACTTTTTCTCAGAAGCATTCTTTATTATATTTATAGTTTGTTTCTGAGATTGGAGGAATGTTAATTTGTGTTTTCCATTGCTGCAACAAGTCATGTCCCCATAAATGCATGGCTGTATTAGTAACATATGGCTTTAATTTTCCTATTTGTCCTTGTCACCCTTATACACTTGACCCATCTTGCAGATTTGTTTTACCTGAGATAAAGTTCTAATGCCTAGAATCTGATGAGGCCAATCTGGATGTCAAGATTTTGGTGAAATGATTGTTATATCTGCTTCTGTGTCTACTAAACCTTCAGTTTCAATGCTGTTTTTACCTTTGGTCTTTGATTATTTATAGCAGTTTGCCAAAATACTTGTTTTTTGGTCTTTCCTGGATTTTTTGTTTTATCTACACTGAAGCTATTCTGTCCTTGAAACTATAACATGCATGAAATGATATTAAGAACTACTTTTAGGGCGGTGCTTCTTAACCTTTCTATTGCCACTTTTTACTGCAGTTCTGTATGTTGTGGTGACCTCAGCCAATAATAATAATAATAATAATAATAATAATAATAATAATAATAATAATAA
>NW_026595981.1:9905153-9914811 GCF_907164565.1 Psammomys obesus | reverse complement strand
AATAATAATAATAATAATAATAATAATAATAATAATAATAATAATAAATTTAATATAATCAATATTAATAATAATTTATTATCATTATTATTATTTTAGCCAAAAATTATTTTGTTTCTACCTCATGATTAATTTTGTTACTTTTATGAATCATAATGTAAATATCTGTGTTTTCTGATTGTCTTAGGCAACCACTGTGAAAGGGTCATTCAGTCCCCAGGTTGAGAACTGCAGTTTTAGGGGCTCATGGCATGACTCAGTGTTAGAATGTTTGCCTAGTATGCAGGGAGGACCTGGATTTAATTCCAGGAACTGTACAAGCAAAACACAAAGTGTCTGCTTAGAACGTTGAAGGGGCTGGAGAGATGGCTCAGAGGCTAAGAGCAGTGACTATTTTTTCCAAAGGTCCTGAGTTCAATTACCAGTAACCACGTGGTGGCTCACAACCATCTGTGATAAGATTTGGTGCCCTCTTTTGGCATGTAGGCATACATACAGGCACAACACTGTATAAATAATAAATAAATAAATCTTTATTAAAAAAACATTGAAGGCTTGTATTTATAATGCTGCTATTGTGCATACTGCTGTGATTTGGTCTCCTTTTTTCAGTTATATTAATAGAATTTGTGTATTTATTTTAATGACTGTTTTGTGTTAGATATATAAAGCCATGGTTGTAACTTTTTAATTGGGTTACTTGTCCTTTTGAAAATAGGATGAAACCATTTACAGAAACTCATCCATTGTTGTAGTAAATAAATAAATAGATAGATAAATAAATAAATAAATGGGTGTTGGGCTATATGTTTAGTTTTAGCCATAAGTTTATCATGGCAGTATTATCTAACTCGGTATTATAAATGATAGGACACAGACACCTATTAGATTTATAATTGCCTTATTATCTTGGAGCTAGGTAGATATTTCACTTACACTGTCTTGACATCCTCACCGTCCATCTCCTAGCCCCCATTCAATGCCATCTACCTTAATCCTTTCCTTTTTTTGTTTTTAAAGATTAATTTCTTTTTAAAAAAGATACATTTATTTAGACACGAGTGTTCTGTTTGCATGTATGCCTGTATGACAGAAGAAGGCATTAGATCCCATTGTAGATGGTCATGAGCCATCATGTGGTTGCTGGGACTTGAACTCGGGATCTCTGAAAGAGCACCCAGTGCTCTTAATCACTGAGCCATCTCTCTAGCCCCCCACCTTAGTCCTTTCTAGCTGGACCACTTTCCATCCATAATCTCATGTTACTTGCTTTTGATCTTTATCTGGGCCTTTCCACACTATTATGGAGTTCTTTCTCCTCGCCCACATGGTTTCTTCTTCCTGCTTACCCATCGTGGTGTCCTCCTCCTTCCTCTCTTCCCCGTCGTTCGTCCCAAGTGATTCTCTCTGCCCTCTCCAAGCCTGGGAAAACTTTGCCACGCCTGCCCCATTCTGCCCTGCCCTGGTATAGGCAGTTTAAATAGCCAGTCAGGTAGGTTTACACCACAAGGATAGGTGTACCCAGATCTTGAGGGCTAGTAACATGCATCAGACCAACCTCCAACAATCCATGAATTCCTTAAGTATTCTGAAGCATCTGAGATCATTTATGCTGGTTTTTGGTAAACAGATGTTTTTCATGTTTGTGCCATTGAGATGAGATAATCTAGTTTGGTTATGTACTCTTTTAATTAAGAATAAATAAGAAAACTTGGGGGGTTGTGCATACCTTCAGTCTCAGCATTGTAAGTTCACTGATAGCCTGGTCTACATTGTAAGTTCCTGGATGGTCAGAATTACATGGAGATACTTGTTTCCTAAAAACAGTGAGAGGGGGAGCGAGAGACAGAGTAAAATTAATGTGGGGTCGAAGAGATGGATCAGCAGTTAAGAGCAGTTGCTGGTTGCTGCTCTTCTACAGGACCTGGTTTAATTCCTAGTATTCACATAGTGGCACACAACTTCTGTAACTCCAGTGTCTTAGGGGATCTGATGCGCTCTTCTGGAGATCATGGGGACCAGGCACACACATGACCCACAGACAAACATGCAGACAAAACACCCAGACACATAAAATTTTAAAAGAAAAGAATGGATCTGGAGAGCTGGAGAGATGGCTCAGCCATTAAAGGCTGGGGTCACAACAAAAATAAAGGAATGGATCTGGATAGATGGCTAGACAATTAGAAGAACTTACTACTTTTTCAGAGGACTCAGGTTCAGTTTCAGAACCCACCTGGTGATTCACAGCCACCTGTAACTCCTCATTCTAGGAAATCTGATTGAGGGTTCTTTCACATGGTGCACGTGAAGTTATGTAAAATACACATACACCCGTAAAAAGACTAGGGTGTGTCTCAATTTTCCTGGGTTCAGTCCTTAATAGTAAGGGGATAGGGTGTATATATGGTGTATGTGTGTTTGGAATACAGTTAAGTAAAACTAGAATATTGTTGACTTGAATAGCAATGTTTTTGTTGTTGTTGTTGTTTTTCTTTTGTTTTTATGAGACGGTTTCTCTATGTAGCCTTGGCTGTTCTGGACTTGCTTTGTACATCAAGCTGACCTTGAACTTCAGAGATCTGCCTGCCTCTGCCCGAGTGCTGGAATTATATAGTTGTGTGCCACCTGTGGCCAGCTGGTTAACTTTTTTTTCTTTTAGGTTCTTATTGTACATTAACTTCTTGAGTCCATTTTTAGGACATTATTATTTAAAATACTAAAATATGTGGAAGTCTCTCAGTTTGATCTTTAACACTGCAAAAGAAAAAATATTGAAATGAGTTTTTGCTGGACATGGTGTGCGTGTCTTACATGTGTAATTCCAGCACTTAAAGGCCGTTGCAGAAATGCTGTTTGTCTGAGGCCAGCTTGAGCTGTACAGTGAGACTGCCTCAGAAATCAGGAAAACCTTTTAAGATCTTTATGGGGACTGTCTGAAGTTGCTGCATAAAATACTATTTGTTGTGTGCGATATTTAAACTTTTTAAAGTGACAGTTGCATTGGAAAAATAAATTACGATGGATGTTCACATTCAACTTTGTTTTTATAATAGATGACTGTCGAGAAAGTACAGGGTATTAGCCGCTTGGAACAACTTTGTGAGGAATTTTCAGAGGAAGAACGAGTTAGAGAACTCAAGCAAGAAAAGAAACGCCAAAAACGGAAGAACAGACGAAAAAATAAGTGTGTGTGTGATATTCCTGCTTCCTTACACACAGCAGATGAAAAGGCAGTCAGCCAAGAGAAGGTATGTGTTGCTGTTGCTTTGGGTAGAAGTAAGACTTTGGGCGTTTTTACTCTGCTTTTCTAAAGATGAGGTCTTGTAATTTATGTATTGGCTTTTCTTCGAAAATCACGTGTAAGCCACGATATTTAATGCCTGCATTCATTTTATAAAGGCATTGTGTTGGTTTGTTGTCTATTGCAAAATCAAAATATGGAATGTCTTTGTGAATGACAGAGATCAGTTCTCACCTCTAGAACCCCTATCTCTTAAAGTAGCCAAATCTTTTGTGGGTTATACTTAATCAGTATTTACTGTAATATATATTAAACTGGAGAAATATTAGACCATTTAAAAAATTATAAGCCCACTCTATTAATCAAATAATAACTAATCAATTTAATTAATTAAATTAATCAACATAGTGAAACCTCATTCAGAAAACAGTAAGTTTTCAACATTCTTGCCATTGTTTCAAAATGCATGGGATTTTGCCTTTTTTTTTTTTTTTTTTTTAATTACTGGGTTTTTTTTTGTTGTTGTTATTGTTGTTTTTGAATTGACAGATTTACTTTGTTCATGTTAGGGGAAGTACCCACTAAACACATTAGTTTGAATTAGCTTGAAGTGAAATTGTTCTTAATTCAGCTTTCAGCTCAAATAGTTGTCAAAAGTAGATTTTCCTTGAGGGAGGCTTTGTGCATGGATATGCCACAGGAATTTTTGCTTCTGGTACATTTTGGTTGCCCTGCTCTTGATTTAATGAGGCGCCATTGCTGTTTAACTTTTACTTGTTTGCTTGCTTGCTTGCTTAGGTTCCCTATTTTTTCACTCTGTTTTCTTTTTTCTGTCTGCATGTGTGCCTGCACGCCAGAAGAGGGCACTAGATCTCATTATAGATGGTTGTGAGCCACCATGTGGTTGCTGGGAATTGAACTCAGGACCTTTAGAAGAACAGCCAGTGCTCTTAACCTCTGAGCCATCACTCCAGCCCTCACCCTGTTTTCTTATAGTTCATAGTGAAGTAGCTTTATACTTTTTCTCTCTTTTTGTTTATTTTTTTTGAGACAGGGTTTCTCTATATAGCCCTGGCTGACTTGGAACTCACTCTGTATACCAGGCTGGCCTCAAATTCAGAGATCCACTTGCCTCTGCCTTTGTAGTGCTGGGATTAAAGGCATGCACCACTGCTGCCTGCCTGGTTTACTTTTTTTTTTTATTTTTTTAAATATATGTATTTTGAGATAGGATCTCACTCTGTATCCCAGGCTATCCTGGAACTCCCTATGCAGCTCAGGTCGGTCTCAAACTTGCAGCAGTAGCCAAGCATGGTAGCACACTTTTTAATCCCAATGTTTAGGAGATGGAGGTAGGCAGAACTCTCTGAGTTCTAGAGCAGTTAGAGCTACGCAAAGAAACCCTTTCTCAAAACCTTGTAGCAATTTCTCTGTCTCAAATGCTGGGCTTACAGACATGAGCCTCTGGCTAG
This sequence comes from Psammomys obesus, assembly GCF_907164565.1. Taxonomy (NCBI): domain Eukaryota; kingdom Metazoa; phylum Chordata; class Mammalia; order Rodentia; family Muridae; genus Psammomys; species Psammomys obesus. The sequence goes on along the minus strand of NW_026595981.1, from coordinate 9,910,095 downwards.
TCTCTGGTTATTTATATGGATATTCTTAATTTTCTAACCTTATAACTGCTGTTTAATTAGTTAATTAGAAGTTAAAATGTAATTATTATATACATAAATCCTTTTATTGTCTTTTAATGTCCATCCTTAAAGGAAACAAACTTCATTGAAAATAGCTGCAAAGCTTGTGGCAGCGCTGAAGATGGTAATAGTTGTGTAGAAGTAATTGTTACCAATGAAAATACATCGTGTACTTGTCCTAGCAGTGGCAATCTTTTGGGGTCCCCTAAAATAAAGAAAGGTGAGTAAATAATTCTTTTTAAAAATTAACAACTGTAATTAATAAAAAAAAATAAAAATTTAGTCAACAACAATAATAATAAAAAAAATAACTTGCTGGGCAAGGTGTTGCATGCCTTTAATCCCAGTACAGAGGGACCTTGTACAAAAACAAAAACCTCTCTGTTTTTCAATAATTCATTTTTATTTTATGTGCATTGGATGTTTTGCCTGCATATATGTCTGTGTGAGGGTGTTGATCTTGAATTGGAGTTATAGACCACCATGTGGGTGCTGGGAATTAAATTCAGGTCCTCTGAAAGAATTGCCAATGTTCTTTTTTTTGTTTTTGATTTTTGTTTTTTCAAGACAGGATATCTCTGTGAGCCCTGGTTGTCCTGGACTCATTTTGAAGACCCAGCAGCCAGTGCTCTTAACCATTGAGCTATCTCTCTAGCTCCCCTCCCTCAAAATAAAACAAAACTTAGATCTATTCTTCTTTTAAATATAAATGTTTTTAGAGATTTTTTGGAATTAGTTTTGTTTTCTTGTTGTTGTTGTTTGTCTTTTTTTTTTTTGGGGGGGGGCCGTCTTTCGAGGCAGGATTTCTTTTTGTAATAGCCCTGGCTGTCCTGAACATGCTGGTCTCAAACTCAGGGATCCCCTGCCTCTGCCTCCTAAGTGCTAGAATCAAAGGTGTGTACCCCCATGCCCAGCCAAGTTTCTAACAGCCCCTCCACCCCTTTTTTGGTGGAATTAGTATTTTGTGGATTTTTTTTTTTTTGAGCAAATTTTACTTTTTTTTTTTTTTTTTAAAGATTTATTTATTATTTATACAGCATTCTGCCTGTGCACCAGAAGAGGGCAACAGATCTTACTACAGGTGGTTGAACCACCATGTGGTTGCTGGGAAAATTGAACTCAGAACCTTTGGAAAAACAGCCAGTATTTTTAACCTCTGAGCCATCTCTCCAGCCCTGTATTTTTTGTTTTTGAAGATAGGATTTCTTGGGGGCTGGAGAGATGGCTCAGAGGTTAAGAGCACTGGCTGCTCATCCAGAGGTCCTGAGTTCAAATGCCCAGCAACCACATGGTGGCTCATAACCATCTATAATGAGATCTGTTGCCCTCTTCTGATGTGAAGGTATACATGCAGATATTGTATACATAATAAATAAATTTAAAAAAAAAGAGAGAGGGTTTGTTTGTACTCTTGACTGGCCTGGAACACAGATCTGCCTGTCTCTGCTTCCCTAGTGCTGGGGTTAAAGGCATATGCCCCCACTGCCCTGCTGAAATGAGACTTTTAAGGTTGCTTTCTCATACGATTTAGTCAGGTACTTAATGGTTCTTTTCTTACAAGACACAAAAACGTGTAAATGTTAATTGTACTTTTAATAAGCAATAAAATTTGATATTTTTCCCTGGATCATGAGTTAAGCTTTATTTTCACCTGCTGTATTTTCAGGCATATCTCCACACTGTAATGGTAGTGATTGCGGATATTCATCTAGCATGGAAGGAAGTGAAACAGGTTCTCGAGAAGGTTCAGATGTTGCCTGCACTGAGGGAATTTGTAACCATGATGAACATGGTATGCTTGGGTTAAGCTTCCTAATTAGTAACTACTACATGGCTGATATAACACCATAAATAAGAAGGGTTATTAATTTTTGTAGGTGAAGATTCCTGTGTTCATCACTGTGAAGACAAAGAAGATGATGGTGATAGTTGTGTTGAATGTTGGGCAAATTCTGAAGAAAATAACACAAAAGGAAAAAATAAAAAGAAGAAAAAGAAAAGCAAGATGTTGAAATGCGATGAACATGTGAGTGTGGTGATTTGCAATTAAATTTTTTTGCAGTTTAAAAACACCCTGTGTTCCTTGAGTTGGCATGCACAGCTTTATTGATGAGGGGTTTTTAAAGAGGATTTTAAGTTGGGTGGTGGTGGCACACACCTTTAATCCCATCACTGGGAGGCAGAGGCTGGCAGATCTCTGAATTTGAGGCTAGCTTGCTCTACAGAGTTCTGGGACAGCAAGGGCTACACAGAGAAACAGTATCTCGAAAAAATGTTAAGAATGAGTGTTTTACATAGTTTTGTTACTTGTGGGTGTGGATATGGAGTAGGGAGTCTTTATTTGTCCAGAAGTTCAAGTGAATCATAAATGTGGTTAATAATCTCTTTACAGTACTTTGTAATTATTTTTTTCTTTGGATTTATTTCTTTTATGTGTATGAATGTTTTACCTTCTTGTATGTGTGGGCACCACATGGTTACCTGGTACCTGCAGAAGATAGATGAGAGTACAGGGTTTCTTGGCAATTGGCATTAGGATGACTTATGAGTTGCCATGTGGATGCTGGGAATTGAACCTTGGTCCTTTGCAGATGTTCTGAGCTGCTGAGCCATCTCTCTAGGCCCACTACTTTCTAATTTTAATTAGGTATATAATCTTGAGAAATTTATATAGTTTTTCATTTTGCAAAAATGAGGATAATAGACTTTTAGGTTCTATGAAGATGAAGTAAGATACAGCAGGTTAGCATATCATCTGTAATGGGTTTAGTGTCACGTAAAAATATCAGCTGTTGCTGTTACTCAGTGTTACTTCTCAAGTACTATACTACAGAATCTTTTAGTTAGTTTTGGTTTTTTACTGTCTTGTCTGGATAGTCATCTAAACTGGAAGTCACTAGTTACCTGGGAATTTTTTTTTTTTTTCTTTGAAAAATAATTCCTTTTTTTTTTTTTTTTTTTTTTAATCCCCTTTTTTTCCTCCCCTTGGGAAATTTCTTGCCCTGGTTTTAGATCCAAAAACTTGGAAGCTGTATTACAGATCCAGGTAATCGAGAGACCTCAGGAAACACCATGCACACAGTGTTTCACCGTGACAAGACCAAAGATGCACATCCTGAGAATTGTTGCACGGCTGAGAAGGGTGGGCAGCCATTGCCTTGGTGTGAGCATAGGAAAAGTGTTCCACAGTTCACAGAACCTACAGAAATGTCATTTGGTCCTGACTCTGGAAAAGGCGCCAAGAGCTTAGTTGAACTTCTTGTAAGTAGTTCATGATATCTTACTATGAGTTGGGGGATATATTTGAAGGTTTCAGGTAGAGAACAGAGAGCAGTTAAGAAATGAAAGGTGACTTTATTTCTGTTCTTCCACTCATGACTTTTGTAACTCTTCTGGAGCACATCATCTTATTTTTGTTTCAAAGTTAGACCAGTTGGGGAGAGTAAGAAGTGGCATCATGTCTAGGATTTGGCCTCTTTGAATTCCTGTAAGCAAGTTTCACCAAGTGACAGTGTAGTGCCCACCCTACTAGATCTGGGAAGAATATTGAATGAGTATCGTCTCGTTCTTTGAGAGCACCCCAAAGGAAGAGGCAGAAGGATCAAGAGTTTGACTCATGTTCAGCCACATAGGGGCTTTGAAACCATCCTGGGACAAGACCCTCCTCCTAAAACAAAAACTTATTCTGAACTAAAGCTTACATTCCAAGTTAATTACGTCAAGGGGCGTGTAGGAGAAAAGTCCGACTGGCTGTGGGGCTGTAAATCGATTCCACCTCATGAGGCTTCAGTTGAACAGTATTGGATGCCAATGTCCCACTGCGTAGTGTGTGCTGGATCATGAAAAGAAAAGATTGTTATCCCTGCCATTATTTAAGCCTTGGTGGAAGTGTGTCTTTTGGAATATCAAGGATTTTTATTGTTGTTTGTTTTGTTTTTATACATGTAAAATTTAATGGTGATTCTAATATAACATACTTTTTAAGTTATCTTTTACTTAATTTGTAGAGATAAATAAAAGTTGCAACATAGGACCAGCTAGAGAGAAGTCTGGTCATTTAAAAATTGATAATTAGTTGTATCTATCTCTAGTCGTTTTTAAAGGTAGAGAAGTATGGTGATAGGCTTAGATATAGAGGGGATAATTACAGAATTCGTGTTTCAAACCAAGCTGAGTTAGATTTATTCTCACTAGTTTCTAAGACAGGTTGCATGGTGCTTATTCTGTAAGTATTCCAGTTAGAGATTGTTTGACTGGGTGGAAACTAAAAGCTAGGCTATTTTAATTTGTAGTGGCCCCACAAGCATAGCATTTTGAATTCTTTGTCATGGTCTTAACTACTGCTTTAATTTGCAGGATGAGTCTGAATGTACTTCAGATGAGGAGATCTTTATCTCACAAGATGAAATACAGTCATTTATGGCTAATAACCAGTCTTTCTACAGCAATAGAGAACAATACCGACAGCATCTGAAGGAGAAATTTAATAAATACTGCCGCTTAAATGACCACAAGAGGCCCATTTGTAGTGGCTGGTTGACAACGGCTGGAGCAAATTAAATAAATAAAATAGCTCTGTCTTTCAATGAAACACTCAAGATGACTACTGCGCCTTCTCTTTTAAAAACTCTTAATTTAGTGACTTCTGGCAAAATTTTATCTTAAATCAATGTGATTCCTTGTTTTGGGAGATGGTGGAGGTAACCTCATTCGTTTGTTCTTTCTTCAGGCTTGTGTCTTTAGTTGCGTGGCTGCGCAGGCCTGCCTATGATTTAAGCCATCTCTTCATTAAACATTTCTCTTCCTGTGAGACTTACTAAAGCAACTTAGTGGCAAAAGTAATGTTGTACTTACACCTCTGTACAGAAATGACAGTGAGCTC
>NW_026595981.1:9868567-9905143 GCF_907164565.1 Psammomys obesus | reverse complement strand
GTGTCTGGACAAAATGTTAAAGGCAATGTGCAAAATTTAAAATAAAGAGTATTTATTAATACGCATAGTAGAATGTGGTGTACATGTTTCTACTCAGTGTGGTGGTACTTTAGTATTTGCCACTTGTGAACTTTGTACTTGGTCATTGTTGATGGAGAGAACATGAAGAGCAAATGAGGTTAGAGATGCAGACTGCTCAAGACAGAATCCTTCCTTTGATGAGACCTAACGACTGAGAAAAGCAGTTTCTAGTCTTGTTCTTAATAAATGCCTTTAAACACTGGCTAGTATCTTCCTTTCCAATTCTCATCTCAAGAATTGCTAGAAGTTCCCAAAGGTAACAGAAACACCTTAAAATCAGAGGCCCATGTTGACATAAAAGAATGAGAAGAAAATTGTTGATCAGTTTGTGAGACTGTGAGGAAAGGGTGTGTGAGAGTGACCACATTGTGGTCTGTGTTACATGCCTACTCAGCCTTATTCGTTTTCCAGCATGAACTCGGTATGGATTTTTACAGTTCACTGCTGTCACAAGCTCTCTGAGGACTGAAGGGGAAGGATTCCCAGCATTAGCATTTTGCTGTCATTTGATAGGTCAGATTTGTGATGGAGGGATAACTGTCAGTAAGATGCTTGTGAGAACCTAAGTTCCACCCAGAGAACACACCACAGGTTGCATAAGAAATGAGACTGGGTAGAGTAATGGGGCCATAAAAAGAAAAGGGCTGAATTCATTATATACTATATGAACCTCTCAATAAAAATCAAATTTGAAAAAGAAAAAACCCAGTGCCCGCCATTAGTCAGATCCGTGAGACTTAATTGGCTTGCCAGCCTACTGGGCTCTTGCTGCAGGCCAAAGAGAGACCCTGTCTCAACCAAGGTGGGGCCAGTAAGGTGATGTAGGTTCTTGCCACCAGGCTTTAAAACACAAATCTGGGGGTTGGAAAGGTGGCACTGACTGCTCTTGCAGTGGACCCTGGTTCAATTCCTAGCCTACCACTCACATGGCAGTTATACATTTAGGCTAAATACCAATGCACACTCTTAAAAAAATCTGATTTCTGGGACCCACATGGAGAGAACTGAGCCCGGGAATGTGTGACATTCCGACCATATGTGACATGCATGTCTGCCGTCAGTAAATGTGTAAATGTACTGGGTGTTTTTGTTTTTGTTTTGAAACTTGCCATGTACGTCAGGCAGGCCTTGGACTCATGGAGATACCTGCCTGCCTGTTTCCCAAGTTCTGGCATTAAAGGTGTACACCGCCACATATGTCATAAAAGAAAGGTGGACAGTTACTGAGAAACCACACCAATTTCCTCTGTGCGCACTTCCATACAAATGCACTTGACATACAATGAACACACTAGGTTGAATAGCATCACAAATGCATAGTTTGGGCTTTGTGCCTGTGTGATACACTTGATGGCCCCCAGACAAAGTAGTAGGATATCATGTCTGGGCAGTGGAGCTGGAGTGAATTGTAGGGGCTTCCTATCAATTAGATTTCAAATGGGTAACAGGCGTAGGTCCAGTTTTCATCACTGACATTTTTTTCTTCTTGTCAATTAGACCTTACTGCTGCTGAGACTCCTTGAACTGGAGGTGACCCTCTTGCCTCAGTCCCATTAGTACAGAGTTCATTTATAGGTGTGAGCCACCACGCTCAGGTAGTTGATAACATTTCTTTGGTCAACCAGAATTGTCTTTAAAACTGAGCAATATATCTTTGAGCAATATATCCAACAACTCTGGAAAGATACTCTAGTTAGCTAGGCACTTTTTTCTTTATCAGACATTTCACTCTGCCAACTGCGCTCTACTCCCGGCTACATGAGATCTGCAAAAGCGATCGTTTTTAATTATTTCGCTTGTGGCCATACGAAGGTTAGCCAAATGGATGTTTGTTGAATGAGAAATATTTGGGGTTTTAAATTTATTTTCAAGACAGGCTTTCTCTGTGTAACCTTGGCTGTCTTGGACTAGCCTTGTAGACCAGGCTGGTTTTGAACTCAAAGGGATCTGCCTGCCTCTGCCTCCCTGGGAGCTGGGATTACAGGCATGCATGTGCCTGGCCCCTGTAACTTTTTTTTTTTTTTTTTTTTAATGTGCATTAGTGTTCTTGACTGCCTGTATGTTTGTGTGAAAATGTTGGATTTCCTGGAACTGAAGCTAGAGTAAGCTACTGTGTGGGTGCTGGGAATTGGATCTGAAAGAGTGGCTGGTTAAGAGAAGTCTTAACCACTGAACCATCTCTAATCCCCAAGTGTTTGGGTTTGTTCTTTCTCTTCCTTCCTTCCTTCCTTCCTTCCTTCCTTCCTTCCTTCCTTCCTTCCTTCCTTCCTTCTTTCCTTCCCTTCCTTCCTTCTTCCTTTTTCCTTCTCTTTCTCTTTTTCTCTCTTCCTCCTCTCTCCTCCCCTTCTCCTCTCCCCTCCTCTTTTCTTTTGAGGTCAGGGTAACCTCAAATTTACAATTATGCCTCAGCCTTCTGGTGCTGCATCTACATGGCTTGTGTGATTGTGTGGTTCGTAGGTGCCCTAGCTTGGAACTATTTGTCCATCTCCAGCAATCCTGGATTCAGATAGCCATGTGGTAAAGCCGTTGCTCAGCGTATGTAAGGCCCGATGTGGAGTTTCCTGCCTGAGAGATGTGTGTAAATATGCCTACCACATGGTGTTGAAATTGTCAGCTCTTGCCCTACATCCTGTAACATTGCACGCATGTAGTACTGGGGTAGATGCTGTCAAGGACAGTTGCAGACTGTGGGGCCATTTAGGAGTAGAAAGCAATATTTGGGTATTTTAATAATTTACTTCTTGGCTAATAAGGCCAAAAGATCGGGTACTGTGTGTAATAGCCCCACCTCAGGTTAACTGGTCTTGAAGGCAGAGACACCTGAACTTTTCTGGACTGAATCCTCGCTATCAGTCACCAGTGGTTTGGGAGGGCACTGGAGTAACCTTTAGGTCCCTCATCCTGCCCTAAGGCCTCCGGAAGGGGGACTGATTGAGCAGAGGCGGCCTTGGGTGCGTGCGTCCTTTTCCTCGCGGCTGGCGGCTCTCCACAACAAAAGGAAGCGCTCACCAAGAAATCAAGAACACAAGCTGTCAGGCCGCGTCCCGCGCCGGTGGGCCCTCGGAAACGCCGCGGTTTCCGCCCGTCGCGGGAGGGACGGGCTCGCGCGGGGGCGTGGCCGGAAGGGGCGGTCCCGCGGCTGCTCAAGGTACAGGGCAGCGGGGCAGCGGCGGTCCTCTGGCGCTATGTGGCCCAGTGCGGAGGTCCCGAGGGCGGAGTCCCGGCCTAAGGCCGGCCCGCATGGGGGTGGGTCTAGGTGCTGCTCCGACTTTTGCAGGATTCCGGCACACGCCCCAACAAAGAGCAGGGAACAGCCGAGCCTCTGTGACTCAGGACGAAGCCCCGCGATTCCAGTGCCTGGCTCGCCGAACGAGGTAGGCAGACGGCTCGGGACCATGACCAGACCCGGCATGGAGCGGTGGCGCGACCGGCTGGCGCTGGTGACGGGAGCCTCGGGGGGCATCGGCGCGGCCGTGGCCCGGGCATTAGTCCAGCAGGGACTGAAGGTGGTAGGTTGTGCCCGCACCGTTGGCAACATCGAGGTAAGGCTCCGCTGGGCTGAGGGGGACGCTCTGGGGGACGTCGTTTCCACGGGGTAAGGCTCCGGGCGGGGGAGGGGGTGGCTGGAACCAGGCTGTGACCCTGCTCTCACCAGCCAGCTACCCTCTTAGGGCCATTTGCAACGGCCTTGAGGGCAGGAGTGGTGGATGTTTAGTAAGGGGAAGACCTTCCTTCTCCCTCAGTCCTGTTTTTATAAAGAGCAATTCGCCTCTGATAGCCTGTGCCAAATCCCTGACCCCTGGCATTCACTTTCCCTTACTCCTGCCATCTTCTGCCCCCATCCTGGCAGGTGAAACGGGAAGCCAGAGGTCAAGGACTATAGACAGCCAGGGAGAAGGAAAGAAAACTGGCTAGCTTTAGTGGCTAGCTTAGTTTCCTCTCCCGACCTCATCCAAACCACAGCGAGTAAAGCTGACCAACCAATGTGCAAGAAGCTAGAGGTCTTGAGTGTTTGACCCACGAGTGAGGGTGGGGTTAGGGTAGGAGATAGCTCTCCTTTCAGTTCATATCTGAGGCTCAGCTCTTGCCGTGAGCCCAGATGGTGATTAGAATCATAGATTCTTCTCTTTTTTTCTGGTTCATTTTCCTAGGTGGGACTGAATAGGTGAAATAGGACACTGGACATGTAAGTCTTGAGAAGACAGAGTGTTATGGACCCAGAACTCCCTAGTTTTTCTCTTACCATGCTTTTGGGGTTTCCCAGAGTTATAAGTAGCATCAGCTCAGAAAAGATGAGGAGATGGCCATTTGGGAGAAGACAAGAGAAATTCCCATTATTTGCCCTGGCAGGAGCACCATCAGATGTGTGGGTTAGTCCTTACCTGCAGGGCTCAAAGTCCTCAGGTAGGAGAGGGGTGAGGAGGCCTTGGGTGGAGGCAAAGGGAGAGGGTGTGCAGGAAGGAGGACCGTCCCCTCCCCAGCCACTGACCAAAGGTGCGCTTTACAGCCTCTCAGATAATCCCAAGGTCACCTGGCTCCACCATGGCTCCACTTTGCCCCTCCCCTTCCCTGGAGAAGCACTGGGGGCCAAACCCCAGCTTTGGAGCCGAGAGGATTAAGGCCAGGGATTGGACAACCGGGTTTTTGTGTTTTGTTTTTGTTTGCTTTGTTTTTAGTTTTGATTCCCTAACTCTGAAGCCACTCTCTTCTTGTCTTCCACTTCTCTACCCTAAGCCAGGAAAGGTAAATCCCAAGGGAATCTCCAAGCAGATCATTCAGGCCTTGGATGGGTCCCCATCTTTAGAACCTCTTTGCTTTGTAGGAACCGTACTGATTTCAGGCCATTTTGGAGAGTAGATGGAGATGGCAGAAGTCAAGCAAGGAGAGGCAATGACAGGGAGGAGAGTATTCTACACTCACACACCAACACAGCTTTTCTTTGGGGATTTTTAGTCTGGAGTGGGGTGAATTCCTGGGTTTCTTGCTCACCAACTGTTTTTATTGATTGGTTAATTCACTGCTAATAAAACTAAGTTTGGGTTCTGGCATTCTACTGGAAGAAATATTATTCCCTGAGGTGGTCATGAACAGTGAAATCAGGTGGAGGGGGGCCTCTGAGGCCCAGAGAGGTACAGCTTTTGAACTCAGAGAAAGTTAAAGCAGAAAAGAGCCTGACACAGCACTAGAGAGGCAGAGGTAGGTGGATCTCTGTGAGTTCAAGGCCACCGTGGTCTACATACCAAGCTCCAGGACAGCTAGGACTACATAGAGAGACCCTGTCTCAGAAAACAAAAGGAGAAAAGAATTTATTTGCTCACCTGATTGTGTCTTTTATTTCTAGCTTCTCTGGGGAGGAGGCAGGGGCTCCATGCCAGGGCAGTTGGCCAAATTGGCCTTCCTCTAGGGCAGTCCCATCCCCCCTGCCCCTCCCCTACACACTTACACAGTCACCTTCACAAGGTTCAAGCACCCAGTCGCTGGCCTCCACAGCCTGCTTTCTTCCAACTTCTGAATGCCAGTTCCCTCTACATTAAGTGGCACTGCTTCCTCCACAGTGTGTGCTGAGGACCTTCACAGGTAGTGTCTCGAGGCAGTGACTGACTAAGGGTAGGTGGGAAAAACTTGGGGTGGAGGGAGGGGGCACTAGGCATTAGAGAGTGTCCTGACACCCTGACCGCTCTTATGGATAAAGAGGAGATTGAGCCGCATCCAAAGCTATGAATAGGACTCACCTTAAGTTCTGTCTGCCTTTCATGAAGAAAGGGTGGCAGTTCAGAACGGAGCCCTTCTGGGAGGGACTGGCTGACACTAAAGAGAAGGTAAAAACTGGGGCTCTGGGATAACCCATTCAGGGCCTCTTGGCATTAGTGGAAGAATGATATGGAGCCAGAAGCATATATAGACCTACTTCTGGGTATTGGGGAAGAAGAAGAGAAATCTTCCTCTATTCTCAGGACCCTTGTCCACTTCTTTCTCCCTAGCACTGAAGACTTCAGTGACTAAGTGAGATTCCTCCTCGGTCTGCTTGATTGTTCCTCTCCTTCACTCAGGGAGTGTCCCTAACCCCTTGAACTTTGATCAAACAGACCAAGCTTTGGGGATGGGCAGATCTCCATGTGGCTAAAAGGTGGCTGCCACTAGAGAGTTTTTGCTTAGCCACCTGGGAGGGAAGGCTGACTCTGGGTGAGGAGGTATGGGAGTGAGCAGCTCACCCCAGTTAGACCCCTGTTGGGTTTCATAGGAGCTGGCTGCTGAATGTAAGAGTGCAGGCTACCCCGGGACTTTGATCCCCTACAGATGTGACCTGTCAAACGAGGAGGACATCCTCTCCATGTTCTCGGCCGTCCGATCTCAGTACAGTGGCGTGGACATCTGCATCAACAATGCCGGCATGGCTCGGCCTGACACCCTGCTCTCAGGCAGCACCAGAGGTTGGAAGGACATGTTCAATGTAAGGGCTCCAGAACTGGGGCCGGAGGTTGGGTGGGAAGAGGAGAGTGGAAACCAGGGCCTTACGAGACAGAGGGCTCCAGTGATGGGGAATTTCCGTTTTCCACTGGGGCATTTTTAATTTTGTTTTATGGAGACAGGGTTTCTCTGTGTAGCTGTGGCTGTCCTGGACTTGCTTTGTAGACTAGGCTGGCCTTGAACTCAAAGGGATCCTCCTGCCTCTGCCTCCCCGAGTGCTGGGATTACAGGTGTGGGCCACCTCGTCCAGCTCCACTCACTACTCCTGATAGTCCTTAAACTCTAGACTGGTTGTGATAGGGGAAAGACTGCCGGAGAGAGAACTATAGTTTATCAGATGTCCCTGCCCAGGCTGGATACCTGGGAACATGGTCTTGGGGGTAGAAAGGGAATAGAGATGAGAAAGGTTAGGCTTGCACTCGGCCCCACTGTAACTGTGTGACTCGGGCGAGATCAGGACAGCCTCTGAGCTACAGTCCTGATGCATTTAGCTGGGATGAGCACACCTAAATCCTCAAGACAAACTCCACTGTCTCTAGGTGTGGTCTACAGAGTGCGGGAAAGCTCATGGCCTCGTAAAGGGATGGTCCCTGCTCAGACCCAGGTTAGTCCCTGCACTGCAGAATGGGCAGATCTTTGATTTCTCTTCGAGAAATGAGGAGTCTTTAGTATGCTTCAGAGCATGCACAGGCCAGGGGCAGGTGAGATGGCTGAGTGGATGAAGGCACGTACCATTAAGACCCAGGACCCAAACGATGGGAGAAGAGAGCCTACTCACACAAGTTTTCCTTTGACCTTCATGTTGGCACTGTGGCATGCATGTAGGTGTGCACACACGCACACACACTCACATACAATAAGTAAATAAATAAATGTAATAAGAGTATGTAGAGGTCAAACACAGCCTCGAGGATGTGTTTCCAACTTCTGGGCCGTGTTGTGGGGTGGCGTTAGGCAGTGGTTCTCAACCTGTGGGTCGAGACCTCTTTGTGTTGGCCATTGAATGACTCAAAGGGGTTAAGTAAGATCATTGGAAAACATTTTGATTCATAACAGTAGCAAACTTAATGAAGTAGCAATGAAAATAATGGTTGGGGATCACCACAACATGAGGAACCGTGTGTATTAAAGGGGCTCAGCATTAGGAAGGTTGAGAGCCACTGCCTTAGGGTGTGAAACTATCTGAGAGGCTAAAAGCAATGTCACAGTCCTCTTTATATATGCTATCAGCAGGTTAGTACTAACAGGTACTTGCAAGTGAAACAGTGAACCATGAGAATGAAACCTTGTCCTCTGGGAGATCAGAATTATAGCCCTTGTGTGTAGAGGCACATATCTAAACCAGAGGAAGTCCCAAGTCCCCAAGGCTCCTTTGTCTTGCCTATCACGCAAGTCCATTAGCCCCATTCTACTAGGCTTCTGTCATTCTCCTAAGGATCTATGTGTCCTTCATATGCCCCACAATCCCACCCTGTTAAGAGGACCAGAAACAAGCTGAGCCCTTTCTGCATCCTAATATCCGAGTGTTGCTGCAACCATAAGCACTGAGGCAGGATTTCGCTGAGGGCATTCTGTCCTGGTGCCTGGGTGACACCTGATAAAGTGAACCGGCTAATCTGCCAGCTGACCCTCTCCTCTGGAGAGGAGGGAGGCTGGAGGACCCAATGAAGGCTTTATCTCTGCTGGCCTCTCTGGCAAGGCTAATGGGTGGAGCAGAATAGCAGACAGGCTCGTCATAGCAGATAGCTCCTTAGAGCCCTACTCTCTGAAGGGTGGGGACGTGAGGTCAGCTGTGCCAGGAGTGGCATGTGATCCCACCCTCCGAAGATTCCCCACACCTGGGCTTGTGGCCAGGGTATAGGTTAAAGGCCGGTGTGCGGTCCTCCTCCAACATGATGGGTGGGGATTAAAAGGGAACAGTATGGCTGAGGAGAGCAGGGGGAGAGGGGCTGGGTTGTGTGTGTGAGGAGAAGGACTTAGGCCATTTCAGGAGGGTTTTCAGTCTGTTTAGGAGGGATTAGGTCTGGACTGTGTCGCTGAGCAGGAAGATTGGTTTCCCCAAGGCGAGGCGGAGGTCCCTAGGAGGACTCAGCCAGTAGACTCTGCTGTGAGGGGCGGGACACCCACAGAGAGGGCAGCTACTCCCCCACCGCCACCCACGGTGCTCACTTGCTCACTGGGCCCAGGCTGGAGACACTCCACTGCTTTCCCTGGCCCACAGGTGAACGTGCTGGCCCTCAGCATCTGCACTCGGGAAGCTTATCAGTCCATGAAGGAGCGGAACGTGGACGATGGGCACATCATTAACATCAACAGGTGAGGCCAGGTGGCTGATGCTCAGATCATGGCTCACCCCCCAGACAGTGCTCTATCTGCTGCAGCTCACTCAACCTCTAGAGGGCAGTTTCTTCGGTAGTAAAATAAGGATCTAATATTCAAGTGGAATGATTCTGACAAAGGGAAGCAACTGCCTCTGGTTGTCTGGGCAGCTCAGCCTCTGCCCTCCATAGCCAATGCCTGGGAACTCTCCTGGGACTGTGCGTCTTCCTCAGGCCCTGGGATCAGCCCACCTTGTGGTACAAAGAAACTGTACAGGCTCTACCATAGGAGAGCCCATTGTCTATTGGGGCATAGTCTGCACCAACCCCAGAGATCTCCCAGTGGACACATAGCAGTGAGCACACTGACAACATGGCGAGGCTTTGGTCACCCTGTCTGACTGCACGAGTGAGTACATAGTCAGCAGAAGGACAGGTTGCAGGAGCTGTGTAAACAACAGAGACTGGACTCATTCAGTAGACTGTAGGGGTAGAGTCGTCCGTCCCTCCTTTCCCCTAACAGGACTTCCCTGTCAGCCTCTAGCCTCTAGGTAATGAGGCTGACTAGGACAATAGGAGCGTTGCCAGTGTCTGTGGAACCTCACCCTCACCTCTCTCCCCTTCCCTTCTTCCACCCAGCATGTGTGGCCACCGAGTCCCACCCCAGTCTGTGATCCATTTCTATAGTGCGACTAAGTATGCCGTCACTGCATTGACAGAGGGACTAAGGCAAGAGCTCCTGGAGGCCCAGAGCCATATCCGGGCCACGGTGAGGCTGTGGTCTAGCCCTGGTGGGAGCGATGTGGGCCCAGCTCTCCCACCTGCACATGCCCAGGAAGGCCTGCTCAGAGTCCCTGGGCTTAACAGTGCACAAGGCCTAGGCACTGCTCTCCTTTTGGGGACAGTCACCTCACTTCACTCACCCCAAAGGAAAAGGTCAGACTTACACTTTGAATGGGACAGGGCTGACTTGAAGGGAACATGGAGTAGTGAGGCTGAGGGAAATGACACACAGTGACTGAATACCAGCACTCTGGGCTCTTCCCTAGAAGACCACTGACTTTGGGTAAATCACTGAACCTCCCTAAGCCTCAGTCTTTACATCTGTGAAGTGGAATGAGGCTTGAAGGAACACCACTTTGTAAAACATTAAGCAAACACATAGGGAGGGCTCTGTGTGTAGCACAGAGTATTGTGAGAGTTGCCAGCCGGAACTCTCAGCGGGCACTTCGGAAGGAGGACACGAGGCAGCTGTCATTGTGAAGCAGGGGCCCTGTGGCTTCTACCCTTTCTTCTCAACCTGAAGGCCTGATAAAGCTCAGGCTGAGCAGGACCTCTCTGTTGGCCCAGTGCATCTCTCCAGGCTTGGTGGAGACACAGTTTGCCTTCAAACTCCATGACAAGGACCCCGAGCAAGCAGCTGCCACCTATGAACATATAAAGGTGGGTCCTCCTTCTGGGCCTGGTAAAGCCACTCGGTCCTTAAGCTCCCTTACCCTCTGCCTAGTTTGTCACTCCTGGAGGGCTGGGGTAGGAATATGGGTGTTAGAGTCCCTTAGAGGCAGGAAGGAACTTGGGTCAGCTCTGCCCGTGTCTTAATACCTGCCCTTCTCCATGCTCTCAGTGTCTCAAACCAGAGGATGTGGCTGAGGCTGTCATCTATGTCCTCAGCACCCCCCCACATGTTCAGGTGAGCCTTGCCTTAGCTGTGTACCCACTGGGAGGAGGCCAACCATGTCCAGATGTGGGCAGCAGGGAGTCCCTGAAGGGGGTGGCTGCCTCAAACCTTCTTCCCTCCACAGGTTGGAGACATCCAGATGAGGCCCACAGAGCAGGTGACCTAGTGTTGCGTGGGAGCTCCTACCTTCCCCACCCTCCATGGCTTGCCTCCTGCCTCTGGATTTTAGGTGTTGATTTCTGGACCCTGGATCTTACTTTCTGTATCCACCCCTCTACAGGATAGAAAATTCATTAGATTATTCCCATTACAAATGTGAAAAAAAAAAAAAAAAAAAAAAAGGGCTGGGGAGAGAAGGCATAGTCGTGAGTGTTTTATCTGCTAACTTGTTCTCCTTCTTGGGGGTAGAGTCCCCCTCTTGGGGCCCCTTGGCCTTTGTTCTCAGCCTCCTCCTTTTGTCTTAGGGAGGGGATGTGGCCAAAGAGGGCATTGTTCTATCCTCCTGTATCCTACCCCCTACCCCTTAGGGTTGGAGTAGCGGAGACAGGACTTCATCTTTTAGCTGTGTGGTTGCCCAGGGCTCCAGGCCCCCTTTCCCCACTCCCCCCCTCTTCAGCCCAATTTTGGCTCTCATCCTGGGGTCATCACCACACCCTGACCATGGCTACAGAATACCAGGGTCTGCCTCCTAGTACATTTTAGTGCAACAATTAAAGAGAAAGATTACAGCTTACCCTGGCTTCAGCAGTGTCTTTCCATTTCAACCCCTTCTTGGTCAGTGTTGTGTCTCAGAATTTCTTCCAGGTAAGTGGGAAGGTGGGTAGATTTGGAATATCACTTCTGGAGTAGGAGCAGGAGAAGGTTGGTTCCAGGCCAGCCAAGGATACATATGTCTCCAAAAAATATAGACAAACAAATAATAAGAGGGCTGGGAAGATGGTTCAGTGGTTAAGAAGACTGGCTGTTCTTCTAGAGGACCCAAGTTTGATTCCCAGGTGACTCCAGGCCCAGGGAATCCTACATCCTCCTCTGGGCTCCTGGGGCACCAGGCACACATGCGGTGCACAGCCATACACAGAGACAGTACACCCCCACACATAAAAGAATTTGAAAAATAAAATGAAGTGGAGCTGGGCATAGTGGTACACACCTTTAATCCCAACACTCGGGGCCAGCCTGGACTATAAAAGTTTCAGGAGGGAGGGGGCTACAGCTGAGATACAAAGTGAATAAACTAATAAAAAATAAAAATAAAAAAATAAAGAATTAAAAAAAAAGTTTCAGGCCATCCATGTGGACTACTTAGTGAGACATTGATTTTAAAGGGGGAGGGGCTTAAAATAAAGCAAAAACACTAGGCTGAAAAAGTAGGGAGGGGTTAGGTCACGCAAAGGAGTCCCAGCACTGCCATGGGCCAAGGGCCATCAGTTGTCAGCAGACACACCATAGGGTTTTTCACTTCAGTTACCTGGAGATGGGAAATATTGGGGCTCTGCTGGCTGGTGCCGAGGGTCTGACAGGATAAGCCTCTGGGAAAATTTCCAAGATCTGATGATGTGCCTGGATGTGGAGAGGAAGGCACCAAGATTAACTTGACTGAACAGGGTGGCCAACCCATCCGCTTAAACTGGTCTTTGCAGAAGAGTAAGGGAATATGGCTGTCCCACCTCAGCGTCCCCAGAGCCTCTGGGCTCGCCAGCGGCGGGGGAGGGAGTGCGAGCCTTTCCTGTAGGGGGTGCTGTGGTGATGTGGTTGCTGCCAAGCCCGCGCGTGCGTCAGCGGGCAGGGGCCGGGCCTCCGGAAGCCGGGAACCCACGTGGGAGTCCGGGCGGCGACCGTGCCGGCTCGGGTGTCAGGGTGTGGGCAATCTTTCCGAGGGGACTCGGGGCAGTTTGTCCTGCGTGAGGTGACGAGGTGTGGGAGGCCAAGGCGTCTTCACCTGTCCATTAGTGGAGTCCCGGGCGCTGCTGGAGCCATGCGATCCCTCTGGACGGCCGGAGGCTTCGGTCGCCTGCTGGCCCGCCGTTCCTCCACGGTGGCGCGGCCTGGCGGGGAGGAGCTGAGCCGCCTGCTACTGGACGACCTGGCGCCGGCTCAGCGGCTGGAACGCCTGTTCGGCCTGTCCCCGTGCCTCCTGGCCCTGCGGGCCGCCCGCCGGCGTGTGGCCCGGCTCCTGCTCCAGGCCGGTAAGGCTGGGCTGCAGGGGGAGCGGGCCGAGCTGCTCCGGGTGGCCGAGGCCCAGGGCATCCCTGTCCTCAGGCCCACGAGGCGGAAACTGGACGCCTTGTGCGGCTACGGGGTGCACCAGGGCGTGTGCATGGAGGTGAGCCCCCTGCGGCCCCGGCCTTGCGATGAGGCTGCACAGGCGAGCCCAGGCGACGACCCTCAGCAGCTGTGGCTCGTCCTCGAGGCGCTCCAGGATCCCCAGAATCTTGGCGCCGTGCTGCGCTCCGCTCACTTCCTCGGAGTGGACAGAGTCATCACCAGCAGGAGAAACAGGCACGGAGGCCCCTTAATTCCGTTTGTGCGCCACTCGGAGGCGGAGCCAAGTCCCTAAGCGCTTAGCGGGGGACCCCGGGGGGGTGTGGGGCGCGGGGATGGAGATATTGGGTTTAACACGGGTCGTGGGGGACCTTTGCAGCTGCCCGCTCACTCCAGCAGTCAGCAAGGCCAGCGCTGGGGCTGTGGAGGTGATGGACGTGTTCGCCGCGCCTGACCTGGCCGGCTTTCTGCAGGTAATGTGGGACGAGAGGGGAAGAAGAGGCGATGTCATCAGTCCACCTCGGCCTCTGGAAGCCACTCACAGCTAGCAGTGGCTGGGGGGAGGGGCGGGGTGGAAGGAGAGAAGGGGACGTGGTGGCATGGACGCCCACGGCCTTCTCAGTCCCACTGGAAGGGATCCTGGGGTCTTTAAAATCACAAATGGAGCATCGCCTGCAGTTAGGGGTTTCCTCACCTCGTTTCCTTTACCGCACGCCTTGGCCCCCTGCGTCAGCAAGGCAGTGTCTGACACCCCGGGGTCTTCAGCAATGCTCTGGTGGACGGGAGACGTGGGTACCTGGAATAGACGCTCAACTTGAAAGCGATTTTGGACAAGGCTTTGCTAGGGCCGAGCTTTAGCGTTTTTCAGCTGTGCTCTCCTGGGTAGGCACTAGGGGGCAGCATTGCCTCACATTTGGCAGCCCTGACCTCCATCTGTCCCCCGTTCCCACACCCCGACCCCTGACCCTGTGGTGAGAAAATAACCTTGAAGAGAGGCTGAGGAAAGCTGCCTAAGAAACTTATATTCAAGCCAATGTCTAATTTCAGATTTTCTAGTAACCACACTGAAAAGTACATAGCTGTAATTCTTAGGAGCTGGAGACAGGAAAAAACTCGTTTCAAGGCCAGCCTTGGCTACATGAGACCCAGTCTCAAAAGACAAAATAAGACAACAACAAAACACCAGAAAAGTACAAAGAAACAGATAATTTTATTCAATATACCCAAAATATTATTTCTTCCCAAAATAATATTAAAACATACATTTTAAATATTATGAATGAAAAAAAAAGTTGAGCCAGTGTCTTATTGTATAGCCCAGGCTAGCCTCAGAGCTACAGAAATCCTTCTCCCTCAGCCTCCTTAATAGGTATGTGCCACCACGTTCGGTTTAAATCCCATTTTAAGGAGTTTATACATAATACATACCAATTTGGACTGGCCATATTTCAGTCCTTAATGGGCTTAACAGAGGTAGCTCAGCAGTTAAAAGCATTGGCTGCTCTCCCAGCAGGACAGCACCTACTTAATGGCTTACTACTATCTGTAAGTCCAGTTTCAGGGGGTCCGATGCCCTCTTTTGGCCTCCCTGGGCATCAGCTACATGTGGCACACACATGCGTGCAGATAAGCCCTCATACGTGTAAAAAAAAAAAAAGTTAAAATCTTTAGGGAATAGTCCGGTGTGCCCGCTGGTTTTCATAGTGAGCAGCACATGTCTAGAAGCATCTTCTGGCTTCACCTCACAGGCAGGCCCCTTCTGAGGAGCCCCAGCCGAGCCTGGCGGGGAAGTGGAATTCACCCTTCTCGAAATGCTCCGCAGAGTACATACACACCCTTAAGCCTCGCTCGTCACTTCTGCTCCGTGCCAGCAGCGGTGCCACGAAGTTGTTCCCTCCTGTCACTGAAAGCTGGAGCTGCCAGTAGCCAGCACTGTGTCACATTCCTTCCCACCTACCAGAGCTTGCTCCAGCGATGCCAGCCCTTCTCCAGGGAGCCGAGAGTGTGTCTTTGTCCTCACGCTGATCGGATCCTTCCCCTCACAGTGCATCAGTCTGTGACAGTCACCGGGGTCCTTCATGTTTTTTCAAGACTCAGTCCACAGCCTCTGGCACAGGTGGCCTTTCCGTTTTTTTTTTCATTCTTCACCTTTTTTTCAGCGATAGGGATCAAACTCAGCTTCCCACACGAGGCAGGCGTGCTGCCCCTGAGTCGTACCCTACCCCGCCCCCCCTCGGCCTTCCTCTTGCCTGTCTGTGCATCCTCAAATCCTGTGACCTGCAAACACTGTCGTGTCTCAGGTGTCAGTCCTTGGGTCTCTTTTTCTAGGTAAACTGGCTTAATGCTTCTTCCTGATCTAGTTTCATGGCTTATTTACGCCCTTGTTTTAGCTTTCTGAGAGAAGGGTTGGCTCTGTAGCCCAGGCTAATCTCAAATTCATGATCTTGTCTCAGCCTCTCACGTTCTGTGTGTGCGCATGCGTATGGGTACACGTGCTGCACCGTGTATGTGGAGGTCAAGAACAACTCTCTCGGGTTGGTTCTTCCCTGCCATGCGGGCTCGGTTTGGTAGCCAGTGCCTTCACTACCGAGCCCTCTTGTGGCTCAAACTCCCTCGTTCGTTCGTTTGTTTGTTTTTGGAGACAGGGTTTCATTGTGTGTCATTGGCTATGCTGGAGCTTGTTCTGTAGACCGGCCAATTCTGGCCTCAAATTCACAGAGATCCACCTGCCTCTGCCTCCTGAGTGCTGGGATTAAAGGTGTGTGCCGTCCACTCAGTTTTTCAGCCCAGAAAATATCTTTGACTTCTTGTTCTCACAGCTTTGTCCCCAAATCCTTTTGCCTTTTTTTTTTTTTTTTAAGATTTATTTATTTATTATACAGTAATGTGCCTACTTGTGTGTGCCTGCATGCCAGAAAGAGGGCAACAGATCTAGATGGTTGAGCCACCATGTGGTTGCTGGGAATTGAACTCAGACCTTTGGGAGAAGAGCCAGTGCTCTTAACCTCTGAGCCATCTCTCCAGCCCCCTTTTGCCTTTTTATTCGCGTTACTGCCACACCACCCCCACTTCTCATTGTTTCTTCTGCTACCCTAGTTCAAGTTCCCATCTACTTGAGCTAGGGCTTGGGCCTCCACAAGGCCGCACAATGATTCTGTTGAGAGCAAAGTCAGATTGTGTTATTTCTTTTTTGTTCATAGCCTTTCGAAGCACTAGGTCTGGTGGCACATACTTGTAATTCCATTACTTGAGAGACTAAGACAGAAAGATCATCTCATGGGTTCAAGGCCAGCTTGGGGTTCATAGTGTTCTTTTTTTTAAATAAGATTTATTTATTTTTGTATATGAATACTCTGTCTGTCTGTATACTAGCACGCCAGAAGAGGGTACTAGGTCCCAGTGTAGATGGTTGTGAGCCACCATGTGGTTTCTAGGATTCGAATGCAGGACCTCTGGGAGAGGAGCCAGTACTCTTAACCACCGAGCCATCTCTCCAGCCCCATAAGCTCAAATCCTAAAAACCAAAACAAAGTCAAACCTTTTAAAGCTTTTGTATCAGTAGGAAAGTCCTATTCCCAGTGGCCTTTAGTGGCCCTTGAGACCTAAACCTTTGTGGTCATTGTTCTGCTTGCTTGACTTTCCCACTAGCCAATTTACCACTCCTCAGGTATGACAGGTAGATGGGGCCTTTGTGTCTCCGTACTTGCAGCTCTCCCTGCCTGGAGCCTTCTCCCTCCACTGTCTACAAGATTCTCACTCAGTTTTCTTCAGATCCACTCTCAGTGTAAAGGGGCGTCAACCGCCACCCTGCCCCACAGCTGGGACTTCAGCCTTTTGTGTTCTTGGCCCCTTCCTCAGTGCCCAGAGCAGATCCTGGCCAGGCAGAGGTCCTAACTGACAGTTGAAGGCGTCTCTCAGTGAATGCGTGTGTGGACAAGGCTGGGCTCCTCGTCAGCCGTGGCTCTGATGAAGATCCGGTGAACCGAGGCACGGTGTTCTCTTCTCTCTTTCAGGCCAAGGCCCAGCAGGGCTGGCTCGTGGTAGGCACGGTGAGCTGCCCAGGTCCTGAGGTCTCCCAGTCCTCCAAGGTCCCTATCACTAGCTGCTTAGAGTTCGTCTGGGACCGGCCTACTCTCCTTGTGCTGGGTAGGTAGGCTCTGCCTATTTTCTAAGCATGTGGATATCTGGCTGGGGCTCCCTAACACCATCCCGTGTCCTGCAGGTAATGAGGGCTCCGGGCTGTCCCGGGAGGTTCTTGCCTCCTGCCAGCTGCTCCTTACCATTCTGCCCAGGCGCCCCCTGCCTCCTGGTCTCGAGTCCTTGAACGTTTCCGTGGCCACAGGTGAGTCTCCCCCTTCCCTCCCGCCCAGTCACAAGGGGGTGGCTTCTCCGGCCTCTCGCTTTCTCACCGACTTGTCCTGAACAAACTGCTCTCCCTGGGCCTCACTTGCTGTGTGCGCAAAACAAGTGTGCCCTGCGTGTGTCATGATCCTCTCCCCCTCCCCCTTAGGGATTCTGCTACACTCCATTTGCAGCCAGAAGAAGGGTTTCCCAGCACAGGAGCGAGGACAACTCCAAGACAACCCTTGACAACCCTTAGCCACAACCTGAAGGACTCAGAGAGGCCCGGTACCCAGGACTGCCACTGTGGGCAGAGAAACAGGCCGGATGCGGGCGAGTCGGAGTCAGCACGAGCCAGACGTCCATCCTCAGGCTTGGATGTGCTGGGCTCTCGGCCTGCGAGAGCCTGTTTACCGGCTATAGTCCGGTGACTTTGCAGTAGAGACCCAAACAAGTCGCATTTCCGGTTGGAAACGGTAGTCTGCTCATTTCCAGGATGGGCTAGGACAAAGAGTGTCTGTCCTGGATCCTGCCAGATGTGGAGGGGTCATCTGGGCATGTGAGGGTGAGGATATACACAGGACTATGACGTCCCTACCCCTCAGGGTGCGGAGGATGAAATAGAATGCGACTTCACATCCAGGGAGTCCCCAACAGCGGAGCCCAGTCTCTCCATTAGGTGGCAGTCTTGCTCTCTGCACCATAGCTTTGCAGCCGCTTGTCTGGGAGACACCTCTCTGCAACCCCTCTGGAGACAGGGAGACTAGCAAGCAGCTCCAGCATGCTGGCCACTCCAGCCCAGCAGAGGGGACCTATCACCCCAAGCCCTTGCCCTTGAGTCTGAGAGGCCGTGACTCGGGGTCACTGTTGTAGGACCACTAGGCTTGGTCCTCTCCTCCAGGCTCCCACAAGTGGAGCAGAAGTGACGTTGCTGAGCAGCGGTCTCATTCTGGGCTGCTTTAAAGAAACAAGCCCAACGCAGCAGCTGCTGTGTGGTGCTGGGAGGGGCAGGCGCATCCTGGGCAGTAAGATATTTCTTTCTTTCTTTCGAGACAGGGTTTCATGTCCTCTGAACCTAGTGTGTCCTAAAACTTGCTCTTTAGCTGAAATTATCTCGAACTTCTGATCCTCCTGCCTCCACCTCCCAAATGCAAGAATTTCAGATATACCTCACTATGCCCAATTTTTAAGTTGCTGGGCAAGGATCCCAGGGCTTTGTGCAAGCTGGGCAAGCACTCTACCAACTGAGCTACATCTGAGCCCTTAGGCTGGAAAAGCCTTGGCTGTAGAAACTGTCCCGAGCATAATGAGATGTACCCACTGGGTGCCAGGGAGTCTGCACCCCATCTCCCGTTATGAAACTGAAACTGTGTCCACACATGGCTGGATCATCTTCAACTGCCCTCATCGAGGGGCCGGGGAATCGCAACCCTGGTTGCCGTGAGACTCAGACAAGTTGCCTCCACACCTTTATATTCCCGGAGGATATAGAGAACAACGGGAACTTGGTACCACACCGGAAGTGTGGCGATGGATGCTGGTACTCGGCTCACTTTCTCCTTTTTCGTTTAGTCCAGGACCCCAGCCGTGGGGTGGTGCTGCCCACACTCAGGCGACTTGTTCCTCAGTCCTCTCTGGAGCACAGCTATGCCCCTAGGTGGGTCTCCCAGGGGATTCCAAACCAGGGTTAGTGTCAATGAGGATGAACCGTCAGGGCCCACGATCACCTCAACCTTTCAAGAAAGACAGCAAACCCTTCAACACCATTCCCCACCAGCATTTCCAACTTGAACTCTGTCCCCAGCTGCTGCGAAAGCTCTAGTGTCCGCTGAGCTTGAGTCTGACAGACCCTGCCTCCCTCAGAGCCTGCTGAAGGGATTTGGTTCTTTCTCTTTTATTGTCTTGTCATTTCTATTAACTCAAATAGAGATCTTGAACATTGCCTGTGCCTTGGAGTGGAAGGGGATGGTTGTTAATGCCCAGAGACACCAGATCAATTAAATAACAGTCTCCAGGGAAGGAGCCAGGTGTCACGCTTGCCTTTCTTTCACAAATTTGTGAGTGAGTGAGTGTGTGTGTGTGTGTGTGTGTGTGCGTGCGCACGCGCGCGCGTTTTGGGTGTGTGTGCCAAAGCACATGTGGAGATCAGAGGACAACCTCTTTTTTTGTGTGTTCAGGGGCTTGAACTCAAGTCACCAGGCCAGAGGACAAGCGTCTTTGCCCACTGAGCCACCTGACCTGCCCAACTTCCTTTCTTTTGGAGGTCCTGGGGATTGAAGCCAGGGCCTTGCTCCTACTAGGCGAACACTACTGCTGAGCTAGATTGTGAACCCTCTTTATTTTATTTTTTTTGAAACAGGGTCCCTGGATTCATCCTCTAGCCCAGACAGGCCTTGAACTTGCAATCCCCCTGCCTCAGGCCCCTGAGTATCTAGGATTACCAGCTTAGTCACCAGACCCGTCATTTCTTTCTTGCTTTTTTTCCTTTCAAAATTGTTTTAATTACGTATATTTTCTATATTGTGCTTGTCTCTGTGTGGGTGTGAATACAGATGCCTACAGAGTCTGGAAGAGGACAGACCAGTTAGAGGTGATTGTAAATTGCTGGGCATGTGCTGGGACTCAGGTGCTCTGCCATTGCAGTATATACTCTGAACCACTGAAGCATCCCTTCAGCCCCTCCTCTTTCTTTTTTAAATGTTTTAATTTTGCCGGGCCTGGTGGCACCTGCCTTTAATCCCAGAACTCCAGAGGCAGAGGCATTCTGATCTCTGAGAGTTTAAGGCCAGCTTGAGTCTCCAAACTGAGTTCCAGGACAGCCAGGGCTATCTAGAGAAACCCTGTTTCAAATGAACAAAGTGTTAGTTGTTTTTTATGTGTATGTTTGTGTGCTTGACTCGTGTGCGCCCCATGAGTCAATATTTTTTTTTTTCTTTTTGGTTTTTCTGAGACAGGGTTTCTTTGTGTAGCCTTGGCTGTCCTGGACTGGCTTTGTAGACCAGGTTGGCCCCAAATTCACAGAGATCCGCCTGCCTCTGCCTCCCTGAGTGCTGAGATTACAGGTGGGGGCCACTGCATCCGGCTTGGTCAATATTTTTTAAAGTTCCCTAGTTGGCGTCACGCCACTGGGCTCAGGAATCACTGGCATGCTAGGCATGGTGGTGCAAGCCTATAATCCCAACACTCAGGAGGCTGAGGTTACAGAGTGTTAGTGAGTTTGAGAGTAGCCTGTTTTGCATAGCCAGTATCAGACTACAGCAATGCCTTTTTTGTTTTGTTTTGATTTTTAAAGGGGGGGGGGTGATTCCCTCTTCCTGGATGGTGCTTAGTGGCTCTCAGAATGATCTAGTGTTTGACATACCATTCATTATAGGCTTATCCTCCATACAGCCTCTAGCAAATTTAAGCTGTCCTGCGCCCCTGGTAACGGAACTCTTCAAACTAAGAAGGTTGGGAAAGAGCCCCAGACCTCAGGTTCTGTGTGCCCAAGCTGACTTCAGGGGATTCCTGTTGTGAGAACTGAAGTCCTTAAGAGATTGTCTAACAGTGTACTGGCTGGTTGTTTTTTGTTTTGTCAACTCGACACAGACTAGAGTCATCTGGGAGGAGGGAACCTCACCTGAGAAAATGCCTCCATCAGATTGACTTGTAGGCGAGTCTGTGGGACCTCTCCTTGATGAATAATTGATGGGGGAGCTCCAAGCCCACCCAGGGATGGTGTCACCCCTGGGCAGGTGGTCCTAGGGTGTAAGAAAGCAAACTGGGCTGGAGAAACAGTTCATCAGCCAAGCACATCGGCTGCCCTTCCAGGTCCAATTCCCAGCCCTGATGTGGCAGCTCACAGCCATCTGTTCTGTAACAGTCTTAGGGGACTTGACACCCTCTTCTGAAGTCAGACACCCAGTGGCGTACAGACACGTGTGTAGGCGAAACACTTGAACATATTAAAAATAAATCTTAAAAAAAAATATCCAGGCCTCCTTCTGTTTTCACGGTCTATAAGATGTGGATGCAGTAGGGTGGATTGCAAGAGCGGACAAGGAAAGGCCGCCACCCACATCTGGAGGACGCTGCTCTTTCCCCAGTGTACCCGAGGATGTGCCTGGCCGCTGCCATGTGCTTCTCTTTCACACTGTCCTCAGTTTCCCCAGAGGTCATAGGGCCCCACTCAACTGTAACCCAGTGCTTTAGGCTGGGATCCTGGGAGTTGTTGAAACAACATTTGCAGAACTCTCTTTCCACCAGCACTCCCCACCCCCACCCCCAATTTCCCTTCGATCCTGGCTAAGATGTTGAAGGTCTCAGGAGGGCTGGGAGCTGACTTGGAATTTTCCCAGTAGTTGAATGGATCCCACCCTCTCTCCACACCCCACTTTCCCCTCACCTGGCCACCCAGACTGGAAACCTTCCCCCAAGCCTGGGCCCTAAGCTAGATCCTGGCTACTTGCTCCTGCAGGGCCAGGCACCAGGGATCCCCACAGTTTGTAAATGTAATCAACCTTGAGGTCTCTCACGTCCACAGGTGCAATTAGCATGCCCATCTGCTAATCCCTGATTAATGATGTTTACAAACAGGGCCTCTGTTCAGAGCACCCCAGCCCCTCCTCTGAGGAGGAGGAGGAGGTCTTCCTGGCATCCCTCTTCCCTCCTGCAGCGCTCCCTACCCTCTCCTTCCCCCAGCAGTGGCAGTGGGCAGAGCTGTACCCTCACTTCCATGATCTCTGGACGCCTGGGAAGGAGAGAACAGACAGGAAGCCTTAATGGTGGGGCTGGAATCCTGCCCACTCTTCATTCTTTCCCTCTCTAGAAGATCAAGGGCACGCGATGGGCACGCTGCCTTTATCTCCCACCCTGCCTTGATGCGTGGCGTCCTTAGTGGGTGCACGTCAGAATGCTTTTTAAATTTAATTTAATTAATTTTATTTAGGCACGGTATGGTGCAGCCTCAAGCTGACTATGTAGTCAAGGCTGGCCTTAAACCCCTGGATTCTTTTACCTCCGGCTCTGAAGTGCTTAGATGACAGGTTTATGTGATGCTGGAGATCAGGCCCAGGGCCTAGCGCCTATTGGGCAAACAGTGTACCATTTGCGCTCTGTCTTCAGCACTGGCCTCGAGCTCACTGTCTCCCTGCCTCAGCCTCCCGGTGTCTGCCATGCACCGCCCTGTGCACAGACTCCAGACAGTCCCAGGTTCCCATGTTGGCTTGGCTTTAGCTAAGTTGCTTCCTTTGTAGCTTACGCAAGCAAGATGGTGCTTATGATATAGGTTTAAACTATATAGGTTAAAGGGGAGGATTCATAATCAGATATATGAAAGAGACTTGGGCACAGTGCACAGGAAATAGTAAGTGCCCAGTAAGTGTGGGCTTTGTCCTGCGATTGAAATGAAACAATGATGATGTAAGGGGACTTCTGAAGTCAGAAGATGCCCAGGGACCCCTCCTTCTCCCCTCACTCTCTCTCTCTGGGGAGAAGGGCAGGTCCCAGCTCATTACTGGTGGGGGGTTGGGGTGGAGGCGTCAGATTGGAATCACTTCTGGGTCTGTTCACAGCTTCCCTGTTTCATTAACACCTTCCCGGGGGTCTTCAGGCTCATCCTGCTGGGGGAAGCACTCCAGAAAGTTCTGAGCAACCCCCCACCCAGGCTGAGTCCAGTGGGCCCCACTTAAAGGCCTATGCTCAGATGTGTACGGAGCGGTCTTCCACCAGGGAAGGCTGGCCATTGGCCAGGACTCTCCTCAGGGTTTTAGAGGCCTGGTGAGGAGACACAGCAGTGGGGTGGCCCATGCTTTACCCTTTCCTGTGAGCCTCTCACCCATAGGTTTATGCCAGTCCACCTCTGACCCCACTCACCCTCCGACCCCCGCCCTCGACTGCACCCTGGTTCTTTCCTTCAGAATCCTCAATGTGAATGTGGCTTGCCTCTTCTGACATGGACAAAGCCTCCGAAAACTGCTTATCATTTGCTTTTTCTGTAAAATGAGGAGACCATCCCTTGCAGGGGGCTTCATGGCTCTATATAAATTGTGAACTCAGTCATCGCTAGCAACAGCTATTATATTGCTCTGGACAAAACTGTTCCGGACATTACCTCTTTGTAGGCCGAACTTTGTTGAGCGGGCTAGAGTGTGTGGAGGGGGGTTAAGCCCAGGGTCCCAGGACCTTCAGTTTCTACCCCAGATGCTTGCTCCAGCTTCTTCCTAGATTGGAAAGGGGGTGGGGCATCACTGAGTTATGACTAGATTGCATCTAAACAAAGCTCCTCTCAACTGCATCTCCAGAAGGACGTTCATGGGCACTGGCCCTCTCCATCAAAGAATTCCATTCAGAGGACACCCTCCCTGGCTGCTGGAGATGGGAAGGGCCAGCCCTGGTTTCTCCTTTGCTGGCTTACTGTTCCTCAGGCTCTCTGCTTTTTACTGAGGCCTGTGGCTGTCAGAAGGGAGATTCCTTGAAAATCGGTTGATTCTGTGGTGTGTTAGCAACTTCAGACACTTTCCACAAACTAAGCAGTTTTCCTTAGAAAGAGGAAATGGAAACAGTAGGTTTGGTCCCTTTTTGCAAGTGGTCCAGGTCCTTCCGTCAGTCCTAACAGGCAGGCAGGGGGTATTGTTGTTGTTGTGTGTAGGCGGATGTGGGCACTATAACATGTATGAGGAGGTCAGAGAAGAATTGGGTGGAGTCATCTCTCGTCCACCTTTACCTGGGTGCCAGGGATTTGAACTCAGGACCGTCAGGCTTTTGCTGCAAGCCCCTCTACCCACAGGGTCTCATGGAGCTCAAGCTAGCCTCAAGCTCACTGTGTAGCTGAGGATGACCTTAGACTTCTGATCCTCCTGTCTCTGCCTTGCTGTGACTCCTGGGGCACACCGCACCTGGCTTACACAATGCTGAGGACTTAGTGTGTTCTTGGCAAGAGAGCGACACCCCCAGCCCCATTGTTTTGTGTCCACAGCACAGAGATGGGACACTCTGGGTGTTTAAATGACTAAATGAGTGAAGGAATCCTGAGGTTGGACACTAACTTCTTCCCCTCCTCCTCTCCACAGCAGGTTGGAAGGCACCATGTGTTTCCTGTTGGCCTCGAGCTTCCTTCCACCTTTAGACTGAGTCAGAGAAGGCAGGGCAGCTATCCCCAGCTGAAGGTGCTTTTCTTTCTGTGGAAAAAAAAAAACTTGGTTAATAGCAGGCAGAAGGAATGCTCCACAGACCTCTAAGGCTGCTGGGCTCTCCTGAGGCCATATGCACCATGGCCTGGCATAGACAGCCCCTCCAGGAGATGAGGTGCCAGGAGGCTTTGGACATTGTGCAAGGAGCTGGATCTTAACCAATCTGAGTCCCAAGTCCCACTCGTGTCCATGACACTCTCGCTGTGGTGGGCTTAGGATCAAGAGCAGGAGCATATGATGACAATGGTGATGGCGATGGTGCCGTTAGGAAGCACACACCCTTACTAAGGCTCGCCAGGACTCACAAGATGGCTCACAAGGACTCACTGAGTCTCACGGAATTCTTAGGATACCTTGGATGAAGGACTGTTACTCTCTTTGGCGTGTATGCAATTAGAGGATTTGGGGAGGAAAAAGGGATGGGTGAGGACAGGGCAGGGACAAGGAAAGAACCCTCTAGCTTAGCATCACTTAGGGGCCTGCAGCGACCCCCTACACCTAGTCAGCCTTCATTTCTAGCCGCCAACAGTACTGATGAGCTCTGAGCCGATAGCTCAGTGCAGGGGTGGGGCATCACCCCTCAACTTCCCACTAGGTTGTACATGGGCTTGACCAGGCCGTAAGCCCTGCAGTGACATCTTAGATCTACTGTGGGACGTTGCAAAGAGTCTCAATGCCCTGGACAACCTACTCTTGTGTGCAAATCCTGGCTTTACTCCTGGTGTTTCTTTCCCTGAGTCTAGTTTCCTCCCAGGGCCAAACTGCCATTTCTTCCCCCACCCCCTCCTGAGTCTCCTTCATACCCACTGTTCATGGGCTGGCATCTCACCCTGCCTCTAGTTTCTGGTGATCCCCATCCTGTCTGCCTTCCCTGGCCTGTTACTAGGGTTCCCTGGGGCTGTCTGCTCTCTGGGCTCATGTCTGCACTCCCTGCCAATCCCTTTTCTCTTCTGTCTTCTCTCCTGGCTCTCATTACCCCAGGGGCTGATCAATGGCAGCCGCTGGTTATTGATCTGGGTGGGCATTCAAGTGTGGCTGCCCCAGGCCAATATTGATGGAGAGAATTGGTACAGAGGCTGGGGTAGAGTGTGGCTAGGAGCTGGGGACTGTGGGGGAAGAGAGTGGGGCTCCCTTTCATCTGCTGGGACTTCTTAAAAGCTCTACCAGGGTGGGGGAACAGGCAGAGTGCTTTTGAGGACAGAAGGTTAAGGCTTAGCTTGTGCTAACAAGTACTTATTGAGCACCTATTGTGTGCTGGGAGGGCATTGAAGCAGCAAGCAAGTCAGCAAAACAAAACAAAAATGTAAAATTATGTAATATATTGTACAAAAAAAGCAGCAAAAGCCTGTCACAGTCACCTCCCCATAATGTCCAGCAAGAAAAAGGAAGGAAGGAAGGAAGGAAGGAAGGAAGGAAGGAAGGAAGGAAGGAAGGAAGGAAGAAAGAACATTCACTCCAGGGTAGGGTATCTTGGGGCTCAAATAGTCAATCCAGTCTCTAACTGGTCTCTAGCCCTAGCTGGGGTGGAAGGGAAGCTTAAGGCAAGTGACTCAGTCAACAAGCCACCCTACAAAGGGTCACTGTTTGTGACTTCTTTCCCATTAACACTGACCTTGGCATTCAGCACGACCCAGGCAGGCCCCATGCCAGACCCTCTCACTGCTGAGATTTCTTAGATTTTCATTCTCGCAGTCCTATCAGACAGGGCTAGACTAGCCAGTGTCAGACACACCTGCCTGGGGCTTTGCACTGAGGGATGGGGGCAGAGAAGGGATTTATGCCTCCCCGAGTCAGCCCCTCAAACCCCAAATCTAATACCCCAATAAAGTCTACAGTGTGTTTCATTTCCAAGATGACACATAGGGGCAGGGATGGGTGGACGAGGGCAGGGCAGCCCCACCCAGCCCTTGGTTCTGAAAGAAAGCCATAGATTGGGTCCATCCCAAGTCAAGCCTGGGAAAAAGGCCTGACTTAGGATGGACCCAAGGGACCAGGGCCACAGAGCACCAGCGTTTGCTGCAGACTAAACCATATTCCACCTAGGCACGTAGTCACAGATGCTCAGAGGCACAAGCAAATAGACACGACACACAGGGAGACAGGTATAAAACTCTGCTTGAGCCCTGGAGGGAGAGAGGGACCCCAAGATAGGGTGTTCTCTCCCCATAAATCCATGACATATCCAGGATTTTACTGCCCTAAAAGGCGAAGTTATGCCTCATCCCCGTATCACCTGCCACCCTGGTGTCCCTTCCCTCCCTCAGAAGCTGTGCTGATAGTTGAAGGACTGAAATGGAAGGAGGCAAAAGGATCTCTCAGAGTGGACTCAGCAAATCTGGAAGAAAGTCAGCTTTTAATGAGATTGGATTTTTCTCCAGGATGGGCTGGACCGTCTCTGATGGCAGAGCTGGGAGGTCCTGGGGATTAGGAGTCAACCACACAGTGACAGAGAGGCAGAGGGCCAACAGACAGGCAGGGTGTCAGGCCGCCATCCTGTCTACCTAGGTCCAGAGAGACCTGAGCTGGCTTCAATGTCTGCAGTGGCCCAAATGGGTTCAGAATGAAGGAGTGTCGGCTCCCAGTCCTCAGGAAAAGAGGAGGGGGTGCAGGGAGGAGTCACGGGGTATAAGGATGTGAAGCCACCGTGATCACTGGTGTCCAGTGAGAGGTGATGTTTCAGGGGGTTAATGCTGATCACTCTAGTTTACTGGGACCCTGACAGGTCCAGGAACCCGGTACCACCATTCTGCAGAAAGCCTTGGAAAGGTCAGCCTTTCTCAAGCTTCGGTGATTAAGCCTCTAGATCATTAGGATGGTCTTCAGATAACAGAAATAGATAGCCCCCTGCTCGGGTAAAGAAGACGAGAACCAGAGACATTAAAGAAGCTGCCTGAAGCCACATAGCCGGTGGGAGGAGGACGCAGGACCGAGCTACAGCCCGCCGGGTCCTAACACCCAAGCTTCCTCCATTCTGCCACAAACAGGCCACGAAGGCACCACATACTCATTTCTCCTCTTCCAGCCCAGGTCATCATAGGCAGCCGCTCCAGGATTTGGGCTCAGGCTTCACGGCGACAAGAACCCGGGGACTTCCTGCACGGCTAGACCCAAAGCACAGATATTCTCCAGTTCAGAGGCGCTAGCTGGTCACAGTCCTGCTCACCCCATTAGCTGACCCCCTAAAGCTCTTTTCCTTATAGAATGATAGAAGGGACCAGAGGTGATCAGCTCAGCCTTTACATATTCAGCCTAAAAGGCCCCCGTGAAATACCTTACTTGAGTGATCAGCTGAGTTCTTGCATTCGCCAGTATCAGGAAGCTTATTACCCCTAAGTTACCCAGGTCATCCCAACATCCTGTTAGATGGAGCTGTTACCTGCTCCTCTCCAGGCAGGCTCCACAGTGGTGGTCTGCTGGGCCCTCCTGCCCAGGGGTGTGTCTACAGGGATGCGCCTCAAATGAAGCTGCCCCCGCTTCCTGTCCCAGCCTCGAACAGGCCTGGCATACAAGTCCACGGACCTGCATGTATGTTCTCTCTATAGCTTCTGCCCAGGAGCTGGAGGCGGCTCTCTGGGTACGAGGGACAGGCCAGATTTATGGTGCTGGGAGAAATATTTAGGCCTGAGACAGTTTGGTTGTGTTAATTATGGAAATCTAAAGATAATCTATATTTAATGCTGAATTTTGTCAAATTTGCTGAAGATTAGGGGAGCGTGTGCAAATAGTGACACTTCAATGAAGAACAAGGTGCAATTAAACTCTGAAATTTACAGTGGAATAATTGGAGAGCATGACAAATATAGTTATCAGCAGCAACTAATTAGGGGTCTGCTCGAGGTTTCTGGGCTTGATTAATCTTGCCTGAGTGTTAATCAGTTATATGGGTGCAGATGATAGTGGTTTGCAGCCTTCTTTCCATTCTTGATCCAGACCATTTGGTATGAGAATGTGATCCATACCGTTCATCCCTTGGGCCAGCCTGGCCTCAGGAGAAAATGGGGGTTTCCTGAGACCCACCGCTCCAGGTAAGGATAGCGTGAACACCTTGAGCTGTCCTCTACTCAGGCCTCAATCTATTCGTAAATTCTTTTCTTTCTCTTTCTCCCCCTCTTCCTTTCCTTTTTCCTCTTCTACTTTTTGCCTTTTTTTGAGACAGCGTCTCACATAGTTCAAACCTCCTATGTAGCCGAGGCTGGCTTTAAACTCCTGATCCTCCTGCTTTGGCCTGCCATGTGCTAGGATTACCCACAGGGACCACCAGGCCTGGGTTGGTTGGCAAATTCAACGTCTCACTTGAGGTTTGTTGGAACTGAAGGGGAGAGGATGCAATGCCAAGTCTTAGGGTCTCACTGAGACCCTACACGGGTCCTATCTGTTCCCTTGTACTGTGTAGCTCAGGGTGACCCCACGTGCCCTTCCCATCCCATGTGTGCAGGAAGGGACACTGAAAGGCTCCCTGCCTGATCTGCTGTAGACCTCACACACAGCTTCTTTGGTCTAACACCTTTTTCCCCGTCCACTTCCAGGACATGGCTGTCCACAGTCCAGTCTGTGAACCGCTGATTCAAGTTTAGGCTGGAGGGAGCTGAGCTTCCTGCCTCGGCAGAGTGTAGCTGCCAGCTGTGGAGTCCAAACTACCTCTCCCTCGTTGTCTCCCTCCACCTCAGTCTTCCCAGGCCTGTAAACCCTCTCCATCCGGTTGCTTTCGTTGCCCTTCAAGAGCCTTTCCGCCTCTCAGGGGTCTCTGTGTGACTAACTCCCAGGAGCTTCCACCACCTACCCTTTCTTCAGGTGTTCCCTCCACTGCCAGGGTCCCCCAGGCGTCCTCTGAGGAAAAGGGATGCGATGTGTCTCTCAGCTCAGGCCAAGGACAGGCTGGCAGCCTTGATGAGCTTGGACGAGTTGGTCTTTGTGTCTTCTGTATACCAGGTGCCTCCAAACAGGAGCCTGTGTGGGCATGTCACAGGAGGCCAGGAGCCAGCTGGACCTGGTTGAGAACTGTCAGTCAGGAAGGGGCGCTGGAGGAGAACACTTCAAAATTTGGTCGCCTGAGGGGAGGACAGTAGCTTCTTGGCAGCCTCAGTTTCTCTTTCTGCTTTGTGTCTAAAGAACTTTGAGGTTATTTATTTTTTTTTAATTTTTAAAATTACATTTATTTATTTGTTTGTATTGTTTTTTTTTTTGGGGGGGGGAGAGAGCTCATGCACCATGCTGGGCAAGCGGAAGTTGGAGGACAAATGAGGGAGTTAGTTCTCTCTTTCCCCAACGTGGGACCTGGAGGCTGAACTTAGATTGTCAGGCCCAGCAGTGAGTACCTTCACGTCCTGAGGACTCTCATCAACCCCGGAGGTATTTGTTTTAAAAAAAGATTTTATTACTCTTAAAAAAATACGGATGGGTGCTTTGCTTGCAGGTCTGTGTGTGCACTATGGGAGGGAGACAGCAGAAGAGGGCGTCGAAAACCCTGGAATGGACTTTCAGCATCTATCGCATTGGATGCTGGGAATCAAACTGTGGCACTCTGGAAAAGCAGCAAGCACTCTTAACCACTGAGCCACCCCCCACCCCAGCCCTCAGGTGGACTATTCTTAATCGAGTCAAGTCATAGTCTTGATTTCGAAGGAACAGGGCACCCTCCATATTATCCAGGGTCACCCGAACCTTAGAGAAGCGCTGGGAAGCCATCGGCCTATCAGCTCCCGCCTCCACCTCTCACGCCCTCCAACCCTCCACTTCCGGGATGACTTACATATCTTTAATTTTTAAAGATCATTTTATGGGTGTTAAGTGTCTTCTTGCCTGCATGTCCGTCTGTGACACCCATGGAGGTCGGAAGGGGGCACTGGATACCTTGGAACTAGAGTTAGAGGCGGTTGTAAACTGCCTAATGTGGGTTCTGGGCATTGGATCCCGGTCCAGGTGCCATTAAGAACCAGTGCTCAAATGTCCTTATTGTGTACTTGAGCCTCTTTTGGATATATGCCTAGGACTGGTATGGCTGGATCTTGAGGAAGCGCTATTCCTAGTTGTCTGAGAAAGTGCCAGACTGATTTCCAGAGTGGTTGTACAAGTTTACATTCCCACCAGCAGTGGAGGAGGGTTCCCCTTTCTCCGCAACCTCTCCAGCATGTGTTGTCACTCGAGTTTTTCATCTTGGCCATTCTGATGGGTGTAAGGTGAAATCTCAGGGTCGTTTTGATTTGCATTTCCCTGATGGCTAATGACGTTGAGCATTTCTTTAAGTGTTTCTCTGCCATTGGATATTCTTCTACAGAGAGTTCTCTGTTTAGCTCTGTTCCCCATTTTTTAATTGACTTACTTGGTTTGCTTCTTTTCAGCTTTAGTTCAGCTTTAGTTCTTTGTATATACTGGATATTTGCCCTCTGTCAGATAAAGGGTTGGTGAAGATTCTTTCCCAATCTGTAGGCAGTCGTTTTGTTTTGATGACGGTGTCCTTTGCTTTACAGAAGCTTTTCAGCTTCATGAGGTCCCATTTGTTGATTGTTGCTCTTAGAGCCTGTGCTGTTGGTGTTCTGTTGAGGAAGTTGTCTCCTGTACCAATGAGTTCTCGGGTCTTCCCCACTTTTTCTTCTAACTGATTTAATGTGTCTGGTTTTATGTTGAGGTCTTTGATCTACTTGGACTTTAGTTTTGTGTAGGGTGATAAGTATGGATCTATTTGCATTTTTTTACATGTAGACATCCAGTTAGACCAGCACCATTTGTTGAAGATGCTATCTTTTTTCCATTGTATGGTTTTGGCATCTTTGTCAAAGATCAGGTGTCCATAAGTGTGTGGGTTTATTTCTGGGTTTGTAGCAGCTTTATTTGTAATAGCCAGAAGATGGAAACAGCCCAGATGCTCCTCAACTGAAGAATAGATGCAGAAATTGTGGTACATCTACACAATGGAATATTACTCAGCAATGAAAAATAAGAAAATCATGAAATTTGCAGGTAAATGGTGGGACCTGGAAAGGATCATCCTGAGTGAGCTGTCCCAGAAGCAGAAAGACACACATGGTATATACTCACTCATATAGACATGTAATATAGGATAAATCTACTAAAATCTGTACATCTAAAGAAACTAATCAAGAGAGAGGACCCTGACTAAAATGCTCAATCCCCATCCTGAAAGGCAAAGAAGAAGGACATCAGAAGAAGAAGAAAACAGGAAACAAGCTAGAAACCCACCACGGAGGGCCTCTGAAAGGCTCTGCCCTGCAGACTATCAAAGCAGATGCTGAAACCTATGGCCAACTGTTGGGCAGAGTGCATGGAATCTTATGTAAGAAGTGGGAAATAGTAAGATCTGGAGAGGACAGGAACTCCACAAGGAGAGCAACAGAACCAGAAATTTGAACACAGGAGTCTTCCCAGAGACTCATATTCCAAACAAGTACCATGCATGGAGATAACCTAGAACCCCTGCACAGATGTAACCCATGGCAGTTCAGTGTCCAAGTGGGTTCCATAGTAATGGGAACAGGGGCTGCCTCTGACATGAACTGATTGGCCTGCTCTTTGATCACCTCCCCCTGAGGGGGCAGCGGCCTTACCAGGCCACAGAAGATGACAATGCAGCCACTCCTGATGAGATCTGATAGACTAAGATCAGAAGGAAGGAGAGGAGGACCTCCCCTATCAGCAGACTTGGGAGGGGCATGCGTGAAGAAGGGGGAGGGAAGGTGGGATTGGAAGGGGAGGAGGGAGGAGCTTATGGGGAGATACAAAGTGAATAAAGTGTAATTAAAAAAAAAAAAAAAGAACCAGTGCTGTAACGCTGAGTCATCTCTCCAGGCCCATGTAGGCTTCTCCCGACCCCCACCCCAATACAGGATTTCATGTTTCTAGCTCCTGATCCTCTTGCCTTCCGCTTTCAAGGAGTCGCTTAGGTTATAGGCTTTTATTAGTGCTGTTTCCACGCTTAAAATGCCTTTCCCTCCCACCCCCACATCTGGAATCTTAGCTCTACTCAGCAACTCCCAACCCTTTGAGATTCCCGGTAGCTCGTGTGGTGTCCGACTTCCCAGAGGTTCAGTCTGTAGCTGTCTCCCGTGATGTCAAAATTGCCGCTAGAGGGCAGTAGACTCCGCTAGACACGAGCAAAGTTTGACCCCAGATGAGCTGCCGCCATGCTTAGCCTGCGTTTGCTGGACCGTGCCCTGGACCTGGAGCCTGAAGTTCTCAGTACTGGATTTCAAGGCTAGAGGATTTGGGTGCAAGGCACATTTCAGCAGAGCAGACTCCCTCAGGTCCTTAGCACGGGAATGACAGAAGAAGGAGCTTTTGATGGTGCTGTCACATTGAGGGGTCCCCAGGGCAGGGTTGATTCAGGCCACGCTGCAGATGAGGAAATGTCTTAGCCACAGCTGCACCTCAGGTAGGCTGGGTGGTCAAGTATGCGCCGAGGGAACTGGTTAAACAGAGGCTCGGGGCAAATGGCTGAAGGTGACGTGGCCTGATGGCAGGAAGCTGAACTTTGAATCCGGATCTTTCTGACTTCCATGTAAGTGTCTTTTCTTCCTTAAAAAGCCTTTCCTACCATTCAAGATCCTGGTCTAATCCTTCTTTGTCCTTGTCACGTTGAAGGCAACTGAAAAGGATGTCTTGGGCTTCAGACCCCAGTTCCCAAATCTTTGGGTGCCCTGCATCTGTGGCCGGGTCCCTGGCCCCTCTGAGCAGCAGCTATCTGTAAGCAGGTCAGGTAATGGGGCTTAGCTCCTTCTGCCCAGGGCTGCGTAGGACGGAATGTGAGGATGGCTGCTGAGACCCCTCTCCTTGCCCCTGTGATTTGGAGGTAGACCATTTCCCCGGGGGCTCTTGCTCTACATCTCGAGGGCCGGGAGGGGGTTCTAGACACCCAGTGTCTCCTCTAGCCCTCTCTCGGGGGAGGAAGAATGATCTTGGGGGGAGGTCTCCTTCCTTGGGAGCTTCAGGCCTTCACAGCTGCTGAAAGTGATCGGGCTCTGTTGCCATGGTAACACGGACCAGCCGCCTGCAGGGCCGGTCCTGTGCCAGCCACATTGACCTCACTTAGGATGATTACTTTTCGGCAAATAAAATAATTGTGTTAATAAAGAGGCTGTTCGCCCCTCACCCCCTACCCTGCTTGGCCTACTTCTCATCCCCACCTGGGGCAAAAGCAACTCCTCTTGCCCTCTTAGCTCCAGCCAGGGGCATCTTCATCCTTTGATAGGGTGTGGACCTGCCTGGCTTTTAATCTCCAGTAGCACTAAGCTTACCCCTGCCTCCTGGCCAACATCTGGGCGGAGATACCCATCCTGTGTGCCTTGACTGTGTTGTGGAACAGCAGCCACGCCTCCAAAGCTGTCATTATTTTTAAAACCCTGCTTATTGAGGGCCTACTGTGTGTTCTTTACAAATGCCTGTGCAAGAGACCTCTCTCTCTATTCTCTGTGCCAACTGTGTGAGTTGGGACTTCAATACTACTTCCCAAGTGAGAAGACTGAAGCTCCAACAGAGAAAATGCAGGGAAAATAAACTTTTTAAAAATGTTTATTATTTGTAGTGTGTGTGTGTGTGTGTGTGTGTGCATATGCTAGCATGTTATGCTGTGATGTCAGGGGACAGCTTTTGAGAGTCAGTTCTCTCTTTCATCATGTTGGGTCCTAGAGACGGAACACATGTCACCAGGCTTGGTGGTGAACTTTGTTACCTGCTCACCAGCTCTCTTTTTTCTATGAGACAGGGTTTCATGTAGCCCAGGCTAGCCTCAAACTTTCTATAAGGCTGAGATAGAGTGCTAGGTAAGAACTCTACCATCCCTGGCCCCAACATTAAATGGGTTAAATTAGAATATGGGAATTATATGCCCATAAAGCTTTATTTCTCCCCCTTGAGGTGGGGGAGAAATATATAGCTCAGTCTGGCTTTGAACATGTAATATAGCTGAGGGTGACCTTGAACTTCCTATCTTCCTACTTTCTGCCTTTGGAGTACTGGATAACAGGAACAATGACCAGAGAAGATGTGCCAGGCCTGGGAGCCTGGGAGTCCATCTGCAGGACACATGTTTCATGTGGTTCTGGGAATAGAGGCCCGGCTGTTATGGATACTAGGCAAGCCATCTACCAACAGGACTATGTTCCCAGTCACGGCTTTTGCCTTTAGAGATGGGGTCTTGCTGTGTAGCTGGGGATGGCTTCAAACTTGAGGTCCTCCTTCCCTGGCTTCCCAAGTGCTGGGATTACAGGCATGCACTACTCCAAGCCAAGTGAAAATGTAGCTTGATGAGGCTTGGATCCAGGGCCCTCTGCAGATGGGCTGTCCTAAGAGAAAACGATCCTGCTGTAGGCTCAGGGCTGGTCAGGGTGTCCAGAGGGGAAAAGGAGGGGAACAGAGGCCAGGCATGGGGTGAGGTAGAGGGAAACAAACACCTTCAGAAAATGAAGATGGCGAATGTAGTGTCAATGGGACACTGACAGCTAGAAAGTAATGGTCACCTGTTGTTAGGTGAGGAGGGGGGCCACTGGGCAAAGAGGCCCCTGGGGATAAAGGAGGATCAGACTGGCAATTACTGGTGTCCTGGCCAGTGGCTGGCATGTTCCAGCTGAGTGGAGGAGCACACCACATTGCTTATTTCCCAAGACTCATTACAGCCCCATTTCATAGATGAGGATGATGAGGTTCGCCAGCACTGAGTACGTTTGTAAAAGTCACACACCGGACACAGAGTCAAGAATCAAACCCAGGTTTCCTTGGCCTTGCTGTCTAGTCTTGGTGCTTTTTAGCCATTGACAGAATGACTGAGAGGCAACACCTGTGTTCATGATTTGAGTCCCTTTGTTAAGATCAAGACTTACCCAAAAGGGGTTTGCCAAAATTTGGGCCACTTGGGAATTTATCTTTTACCAATAAACAAAACAATGCATTATGATCAGAAACCAGAAAAGCCTCAGTCAGTGACAAAGTTGGGGCTTTGCCAAAGATACATCGTGACTAAGAAAATATTTTATTTATTTAATTTATGTGTGTGTATGTGCGTGCGTGCGTGCGCGCGCGCGCGTGTCTGTGAGAGAATACCACTGTGTTGTGTGTGGAGGTCAGAGGACAATTCCTGCAGGGCAGTTCGCTCCTTTCACCATCTCAGTTCCAGGAATGGAACTCAGGTCACCAGGCTTGGTGGCAAGGGCCTCTCCCCGCTGAGCCATTGCACGGACCGCAGAACAAAGCTTTCCAACAGAAACGGTTGCTCATTGGATCTTGGTGGCTCTGTGTCTGAAGGAGTGCGGTCATCTCAATGTCATGCCAGAGGTCTACATTTGGGGTCTGCTGTAAAGACGTGCCCCAGGCTAGTAGCCCTTCCTCTCTTGCCCTTACCCCCACAGTGGGATTCCACTTAGCCAGACAATGTGCAGGCTGGGTTCTGAGCCGCAGCTGCCTGCCAGATACACTAGGTGGCGCTCCGACACTGGCCAATGCTCAGATTGCACGGTGGTCCGTGGGCAGGGTGGGCACAGCTTGGGAGGAAGGCAGGTCTCCCTGGGCCTGAAATCCAGGGCTAGAGCTGTGCCAAGGGTACCTGGACACAGATGCCAGGCTCGGGAGTGGGGCATTAGCGTTGCTCATCCATGACTCCTGGTCACTCATGGGGCCCCAGTGTTTAGGTCTTAAACAGCAGCAAAGGGACTGGACACAGAAGCCAGGGGGGAGAGGAGGGAGGAGGGAAGTGGAAAGGAGGAGGAAAAAGAACAGAGGGACAGAAGGGGAGGGAAGAGGGAGGGAGAGGGAAGAGAAAGGAAGGAGGGAGAGGAGGAGGAGGACTGACTGAAGCGGGGCAGCTCTTGTGGTGTGGAGAAGCTATCTTCTCACTGATTGCTGTGAACCCAGAGGGTCTTGTTGGTCTTACTTATCCTGAGAGCCTTGGGTTGGGTGTGTTAGAGGAAGCCGGAAGGAATGGGAGGAGGGGCCAGCCTTGGTCCAGGGGTAAGACATAGACACAGGCCCCAGAGGTCTGGGAGGTTTTGTCCTATTTAGCTGTCTCCTCCACGTGACCTGGGGTGAGTCACTGAGACTTCCTGGTCTTTGGGGATCATAACAGCAGGCTTCAGAGTTTGGAGGAGACTTAAATAGGATTATTTACACAGAGCCACCCTCAGGGGACTGTGACCCTGTTCTGTACCTCACATCTCTTCCTGCCTGCCGGTCCCTGGAATTAACTGTTGTTAACTGAGTAATTCAGGGTTGGGGGTTTGGGGATGGAGAGGGTGGGGCTGATTTGGGGGATGATTGA